>NC_057810.1:288446198-288456418 GCF_018294505.1 Triticum aestivum | reverse complement strand
GGGGGCTCGCCGGAGAGGTACCCCACTATCTATCTTAGGGTTCAGGGTGGGGGGCGGGGGGTCTAGAGGGCTGGCCGGGGCGGCGGTGGCGAGTTGTTTCGGGGCGGCGAGGCGGCGCTGGGGCCGGCGGTTCGGCCGGTAGTGGCAGGCGGCTCAGGGGTGTGCAGGTTGAAGATGAACCGCATGCCCTCCCTAAACTACATGTCAAGTGTCTCTCTGCTACCATTGCGTTCAGTTTCGACAGTAGCATTCAGATTCTGCAGTTAATTTCAGTTTTGATAGTTAAGTTCAGAGTCAGCAGTTTTTACCTCATTTGTTGTAGTCAGGTGGTTTTTGGTGATGTTAATTTTACATCCATTTTTCATCATCTATTGGAGATGCTATTAGAATCCCACTTGAGATTGACGATGTCTGTCTTGTGCTGCTTCAGCCTTGACGTCTTACCGCTCACCGGAGCTGCTCCAACGACAGAACGATCCATCACAACAGAGCAGTGCCCTAGACACCATCTACAGATTCCTCAGATCTTCCTCCACACCTTCGACAGCCACCTCTGCCTCAACTGCTTCAGCGACCAACCCAATGATGCTGAGGTCGACACAACTATGGCAAAGAGGTTGTACACTTGTTGCGTCACTTATTACTATACATTCATGTCGATCCATTAGGGCTATTTTGGTTCAACAGAAAAACATAGCAATAGGGAATATTCCAATGGCACTCTACTATTGAATTATTCATGCATTTTGTTTAAAGGAATGAAGCAAAACGTCCACCTAGACCTACTTTTCAAAATCCTATGCATGAAAACAAGACCAACTGCATTAGTGCTAGAATAACATTCTAACTGTACACGCTTTCACATGGTTTCTCTTTATTTTGGCCATGTTTCTTTGCATTCCTTTGCTCTTCCAATTCCTGTAAACCAAACACCCAAGTTGATAGAAATCCTGTGTTTACAAATGCTCTGTTTACCATGTGCATTTTCCTATCCTATTCCGGTGTTTTTCCTATCCCTGCGTTTTAAGAATCATGCAAGCCAAATGAGCCCTTACAGAATTACTTTAGTTACAGGTACATGTCGAAGGGAACTTTGTGTGGTTTGTCCTGCTCCTGCCACGACGTCGTCCACCTCACTTGAGCTGCTCCATCGACACAAGCATCCACCAAACCAGACATCACGACTCCTGACCGTCTTTCGCCACCTCAGATCTCCTTCCCTGCTGCCGGCACGCACCCCAACGGCATCACCATCATCGACTCAGCAGATGAACCTGAGGAGTACACAGGTCCACAAGAGAGGTCGCACTCTTTTGTTTCTGCTTATGTTATGCATTGCTTAAACTTACCTGCTACTTTATCATCCTGTTCAGCTCTTGGACTCCCAACTCAGGTCCAAATTCATGTTCAAACTTGAGTTCTAAATTAGTTGTGGGGCACATATCGAGGCAACAATGAATAGTATGTCTGTCAAATATCTGGTTCACCTAGGGTATGCCTATGTTGTTCATCTTGGGTGGGAAACAAATAGTAAAGCAATCATCATCTGTCTTTTTATTAATTTAAAGCAGTCATCAGCCTGTTATCATTATTTTTGGATCCATCCACTGGTTGTTACCATCACTCTAAATTTCTGCATGCTCTCCTTACATAATCTCACCATATTTTTTCGTATGCATGTCAGATATTGTACACAGTCATGCTGAACGTGTAGAAAAAAAGAGAAGAGTTTTGTGCGGCAATACAATGTCATGCAGACATCGCTCCATGGTGGGTTCAATGGCAAACCCTCCCCACCCCTCTCCAGATTTTAATCCAGAGGAAGATATTTGTTCTGAGGCGGATTCAGATGCCGCTGACCACTCCTATTTACCCCCCAAGGTGTTTTCTCTACCTTGGCATGATGATGTTAGTCATATCATGCATATGTTGCCTTGTAGTGCCTACTTTGAACATCATATATGTCATCTGTTTAGTTTAGACATATTCTGTAATGCCACCTGTTTAGTTTCTATATCATATATGGGAATTATGCAGTCTCATGTCTTTTAGTCAGCCATAATATATGTGAAATGTGCAATGCCATCCTGTTTAACCAGGCATCATATATTTGAATGATATCTTTCCCATCCTTTTCTTCATTACATTTCCATTTGTCGACAATGTTTGTACATTAAACTACTCTTCCTGTGAATCAGCCATTTGGGTGGGAGATGGAAAAATCTGGAGTGAAAACAAGGCCTTCAGAGCAGACAGTGCTACCTGTCGAAGCAGATCTCTTGTTGGGTCCCGATAGCTCCTCAGAGATGGATTCAGAGACAGATGACCAGTCCTATTCCCCTACTGAGGTGTATGCTCTAACTTGGCACGGTTATACTGCTCATATCATGCATACGGTGTCTTGCATTGCATAGTTTAGACCTCATATACACAATATTCAACACCATGTTCTTAGTTCAAACATCATATCAAATGCCCTCTGTTTAGCATATAAATCACATATGTGAATTAAATGATGCGATCCTGATTACTTAGATAACATGTAGGTGAATTATGTCATGCGATCCTGTTTTGTTATTCATCGTATCTTTGAATTATGTTATGCTATGCTATCCAGTTTAGATAGACATCATATATGTGAAATTATGTCATGCTATCCATTTTAGTTAAACAATATACATGTCAACTATTTCATGCCCTCTTTTTTCTACACTATCTATTGCATCTATCTCTCATACAATGTCTGTACATTCAACTATGTTTCCTGTTTATCAGCCATTTGAATTGGAGCGGGTGATGCCAGTATCTAGCGGAATAAAAACATGGTCTTCAAATAAAAGAGTGCTACCTATTGGTGGAGATAGCACACCGGTTGTACATGCACAAGAACCAGCCCTACCACACATAACCCAAACTCTCGCAGATTGTACCCCTACTGCGATGGATAGAGAACCAGCTTCACCCAATCTAACTCCAACCCCAGCCGATAGTAACCCAGTTCCTGTTGACACAGCACCATCTCCACCACAGAGCTCCCAAACAAGAGTAGTTAGTAAGGCAGCTCCAGTGCCCAAAGGGCCAGTACTATCATGGCGAACCCCAGCTCCACCAGTTAGTACGCCTATTCCCGTGGAGGAAGCACAACTAGCCAGTCGTAGTTTAGCATCTATCACATTTGATGTTGTTAAATCGTATGTGCGTATCTTCCCATCTTGGAAATATTATACTGAGGATGAAGGAAAATGCCAATTGCAGGTGTTTGTCCAGGAGTTATCTGTAAGTAATGTTATTCATGGCAATTACTTTGCTTCGTCCCATACATCCTACCTCCATGATGGTTATAATACAGCAAATTTTCCCATTTTTCTCTATAAAGAAGGACCGATTTGGAAACTCAGGATGAGGTAACCTGTGCTAATACCTCTGCTATCTTCAAGAATGCTTGGTGGCAGTATCAGAATTACCTGAAGAAAACCTACTTCAGCGGCAAAGAAACTCATCAAATTCCTTTACGTTCTCCTGAGACACATTTACTGGACGATGACTGGGAATGCCTTGTTCTGTACTGGTCCCGAACCAAGAATGTGGTAAGGTCTATGAGCTCATTTTCTATTTTTAAGTATTATATTCTTGCGTCTTACTGTACTCTATTCATGTAGAACAAGTGCCTAAACCTGAAGAACAACTGTTCTAATTTAAGATTCCATTGCTATCATAGTTCAAAAAAGCACTAGGCATTAATTGTGTGTTTTGCCACTGCCTTGCACTTTACAGACCAAAGCGCATGCTTATGCGCAGTTATGCACAGATTAAGCGTAGTTATGTGCAATGCGTTTTGCCAACGCCTAGAGCCTAGGCGCGCTTAATCGCTCGCTTAGGTGCGCCTTTTTTAACTATGATTGCTTTGCTCTTGTATCATTGTATTTACTCATACAAACTTATTTTTAAATTGAAGGATCCAATCGAAACTCCAATGGCATGGCAGGTATGTTCATGCATGTTTCTTTAACATGTTTTCTCTTATCAATAGCTCTTTTGATTTCAATTTCAATTCTGTATACAGTTGACTTTCATATCATGCACATTATTAGCATCACAATAGAGCCAATAGTGTTGTTGTACATGTAGACCCATGGTACCCATCTGAAATCTTTTTGTGCCGTGTAGTTTCCCACGCTTTGTATTCTTTCACTGCTGCTTTGTCTTGAACTGATATGATTTGAACCGTGTCTCTATTTTTATTTGGCAAGACAATGCAGTGACCATAGGACATAGATATATGTTTGTTTGATGCTTTTATTATGTACTAGTACTTGGCAAGAGAAGACTTGGTAGTTTAATCCTGTCCACCTTACTAACGAACTGGTTCACCGAAGTGAGTTTCATATACTAGTACATGCTAAACTTGTTATGTGTCTCCTTGTTTCTTCTTTTAGAATACTGACAGAATATTGGGGAAGAGTGCCTTATTAAGCAATGGTAAAGGAAGTAATGCAGATAAGGTTCAGGATAGTGACACATCCTTGTTCGTCTCCAACAAAGCTGATAAAATAGCTAAGGAAGACTATCTTGAAGACAGCAAGACAACCCCAAAGTCCTGTCTTGGTTTAGTGTTCGAGTTACTGGCCACTACGGCTTGCACAAGCTATTCAAACTCATTGTCTGAATCAGTTCGGTTTCTTGAGTCTCAACTACAAGCTGAAAGACATCGATTAGCTGTGCTGCGACAAGAAGCGGAAGGACTGCGGAAGTCCCTGGAGCATTCAGATGCATACTTTCTGGTGCAACAGCAAGCGTTGGAGGATTTTAGCGCCAAATGGGACAAAGCTAATCAGCTTGCTAAGCTTATTGCCAGCATTGTGGATACCCAGGATAACGTTTCTTGAGCTCTTCTGAAGTTGTTTCAGTTATGCTCTTGTTTTGCTGCCGCGTTTATTTGCACTGGTGGCCAATTTTGACGGCCAAGTGTATGTAATATGCTGCTTTGTTCCCTATATTTGCACTGGTGGCGAACTTTGATGCCCAGTGGATGTAATATGTGTAATAGCGGTAATAGGCTAGCCTTAATTGCTTGCTTATTTATTTCCTTATTGTCTTGTTTAGTTGTTTGCTTGTAGTCACTTCAGTTCTTTTTCTGTGTTTTTCTAGTGGCCACAATAGCCTATTTTTGGTAACTAGGCCAAAATAATCATGGCAACACACGGACTGTTGTAACCATGGGCCTCCTGCAGGCCGTATGATCCATGGGCCTTCATTCGGCCGTAGGACCATTGGCCTTCTATACGGGTAGTAGGATCCATCGGCCTTCTATACGGGCCTTAGGGATCAATGGGCCTTCTACAGGCCGTAGGGTCCATGGGCCTTCTACGGGCCATACTATCCATGGGCCTCATACGGGTCGTAGGATACATGGGCCTTCTATGGGGCGTATCATCATTTCGTCAATCATGGGCCGTACTATTCGTGGACCATAACGGGCCGTTAATAGGCCGTATTTGATAACTCTATGAAAACAGCCCAACGGGTTTTTTTTGACATGAAAACGGCCCAACGTATTAACGGACCGCAAATGCGCCGACTGTAACGACGGGCTGAATTTGGCCCACAAGCAGAAAATGACAGTAACGGGCCGTATGTAACCGAATGCTTCAAATGAGCCCAACAATCAATGGGCCCTGAGAAGGCCGAAAGATAACTTGGGCTGGAAACGGCCCAATGGAATAACGGGCCGTTAATGGGTATAAAGTGATACAATGTTCATTACGGGCCAGTTTCACCACGGGCCGTTAATGGGCCAAGAGTTACAAAGGTCCTCATATGGGCCGAAAGAAGTCATGGGCCACACACGGGCCGGAAGTTAAAACGGGCTGAATCATATTGGACGGCCCAGATGACGCTACTGGGCCTAATTCGGATAGGGCGTAACAGGCCCTGGGTAAGCGGGCTGTAAATGGGCTATATGCGAACAGGCCGTTAACAGGCTTTCCGTGGGCCGGCCCGCCACCTTTTGACCAAGTCAAACGGGCCGGCCTTTTCACAGGAATGGGCTTTTGTTGGGTCGTGCTACGTGTCGCCGTATCATAGGCGCCTTTGGTCCAATGAGCAGATGACATCTGTCCAAACGGTGAGCCGGCACGTGTTTCCTCCAGCCAATGATGATTTTACACGTGGAAAATCCCCATTGGTCGGGGCTGTTAATGGGTTATCGGATCCAAAACCCGACCCGATAGCTTAACGGCGTTCCGTTTCGGTGGATGCCACGTGTCGGTCACCCTTGACGAAAGCAGTTCTGTGATGCGTGATTTATCGTCATGGAAGTGGACTCTTCCGTGATGATAATTTTGGTAATGTCATGGAACACTTCTACGACAGCACAGGTATGACTATCTTGATTCTGTCATAAATTTGTCATGGATGTACATGCATGACAAAAAACGCGACCTACTGTGACAAACACGTATCATCACGGAAGTGTATTTTTTTGTAGTGTTACTTCAGAGTAGCATAGCACCATATATAGTCATAGTCTAGGTTAGGATTTGAAGCAGCTACAGGAGCACGTCTCTCTTTTTTCTAAAACTCAGCAATGTCTCTTTATTCGTACACTAGCTTGTTCTATACTCCTTCTCAAGTCTTTGATTTTCTTTCCATTTTTTTGCGAGGAAGGAAGGAGGACAAAATTGAGAGTTCCTGGGACTCGAACCCAAGACCTCTCGGTTGAAAACCAAGGATGCTAGTCACTTATGTGGCAAACGTTCCTAGGAGGAGGACGGCAGACGAACACATTTTCCTTGCAGTTTTTGTTGCGACACAAGATCGAACGGTCACAGTTTCGGGAATGTTATCAGGCGAACGAGCCCAGTTTTTCTTTTCTTCATATATATAAAAAAGTGTGCTACTTGGTGTCGGCTTAGTCAACAAACGATTGTGCCAACCTTGGCGGTTGGATTGACATTCAACGTCTGTCGTTTTTCTTCAGTCTCTTCTTCCTCGAGCTGCCAAAGCCAAACCAGTGCCGATGGGACCGCCTGCTCCCGCTTCCCACGGCTGGCTGTGCTGCCGCGCACGCATCGTGGCCACATCGCACCCTAAAATTCTGCGCATCTTCCCTAGCTCCTGTTTGTTCCCTTCCGAGGCCTCACCATCGTCCTCCGCCTTGGTTCGCTCACCGCGGTGCCGCCCTCTAGTGTTGTCAACATGGTAAACAACCAAGAGGAATATGGAGATGATTGTACATGGTGAGGATGACAGTAGGACCCAGCAACGCGTGCAGTAATTTTGTTTTTTCGAGACAGAGAAGGGTATCAACTGGGTTGTGCGGGACCTGTGGCCCGTGTAGCCCAGGCTTTTATTTCATATGTTTAGCACATGACCAGCCCAGTTTTTTTTTCCTTTCTAAAAATGGCTAGCCAGCTATTTTGTTTTTTGCAAAATAACCAACGTAGACCTACTTGCTTTTCTACGCCCTGCTGGGCCGGAAATCTTTCAAGACAAGGAGGGATGCATTTTGCCCAGAAAATGGGCTATAAGTAATAATAAATGGGCTGTAAAATGAAAAAATATAGCAAATAGGCAATTAGTTCCAAAATAATTTTTTCTTTCGGATTTTGATATTTTAAATTTCATTGTTTTTGTGCGGGTAAAATTTCATTGAATTTAAATTAAAGTATATTTAGTTTTAAAATTAGTTTGAATCTGGCTAGAAATTTCAGGCTGTATGCTGTTTGGGACAGATTTGGAGGCTGACTTGTGGGTCTATTAGGTTAACGTGTACGAAAGGCTTTGTCAACTTAGTCCACAAACGATTCTAGCAGCAGTGACCGTTGGATGTTAATCCAACGGCCGTGATGCTTCTTCAATATCTGATCTTCTTGCTCCAGCCACCCAAACCAGTGTCGGTGGGACTGCCTCCTCCCGACTCCCGTGGCCGGCTGTGCTGCCGCACAGGCCGCACCACCCCACCCTACTTCATTGCTGGCCAGGCCATTCCTCTACTCACCCACACCTCCTGTTATTTTCTGGCGATGGCAGCCGGACCAACAAACCCTCGTACTCCCCACCACGTGGGCAACCATTACCATGTCTTCCCCGGCTCCATGTCGTTCCCTTCCTAGGCCCCGTCGTCGTCCACCGCCATGGTGCTCTCGGCGCGGCCTGTTCAACATGGTCAATGAACGACATCCATTGGACGTGGACAATACGTGGAGAGGCTGACAGCTGGGTCCATGGCCACACACAAGGAAATACCTACTTATTACGCGCAAAATAATGATTCCTCCACCTGACAGCTGGGACCCACCGGAAGGGCCTCTGTATTTCACAAAAAATGTTCCCCCGCTAACAGGTCGGACCCACCAGCTATATCTTTGCACGCAAGGAAGTGCCTCCTTATTACACACAAAAAATGAATACCCCTGCTAGCTGGGACCCACCATAGTGGGAGGCTGACATGTGGGCCAACTAAGTTGACGGGGATGGAGGGCTTTGTAAACTTAGTTAATATGAACGATTCTAGCTCCATTGACCGTATGATCTCCATCCAACGACCGTAGTGCTTCTTCAACCTCTGGTCTTCTTGCTCCAGCCACCCAAACCAGCGCCGGTCGTGCCGCCTGCTCCTGCCTCCCGTGGCTGGCTGTGATGCCGCGGAGGCCTCACCGCCCCTACTACTCCCACCGCTGGCCAGGCCATCCCTCTACTCACCCACACCCCATATTATTCTGCGGCGCTGGCAGCCTCACACCACAGCCGAACTAGTGAACCCTTGTACTCCTCTCCGCGCGGGCTTCCACTGCCACGTCTTCCCCGTCTCCGCGTCGTCCCCTTCCTAGGCCTTGCCGTCGTCCACTACCATGGTGCTCTCAGCGCAGCGTGGTCAATGTGGTCAACGACCAACTTCCATCGAAACAGTAATGTACGTGGAGAGGCTGACAACTGGGTCCACGGCATCCGCAAGGAAGTGCCTCCTTATTACACGGAAAATAATGATTCCTCCACATAACAGCGGGGACCCACCGGGCCGACGACCGTATTTCGTGAAAAAACGTTTCCCCCTGACTGCTGGGACCCACCAGCTACATCTTCGCATGCAAGGAAGTGCGTCCAGGCAAAAAAAAAACGATTCGCCTCCCTGACTGTTGGGACCCACCAGCTACATCTTCGCACGCAAGGAAGTGCCTGACAGTCGGGACCCACCTGGTCGAAGCGTACGTAGTGTTGTCATTCTGGTCGGGAACGTGTACGTACATACTGGTCGATGTAGAGGCGCGCACGTGTCGTAGTAGAGGTGTGCATGTAGCATGTACACGTATGTACAACGGCCAGAGTGCAAGAAAGTAAATACGACCACGTACGTACATACGGGCGGGGTCTCGAACGCCTACTCGCGCATACGTACGGCCAGAGCTTGTGTACATGGCTGGGTCAGAACGGAGAAACTCCGTCGTCGTCGTGTTCATGGGGAGGCAACAAAATGCGTCGTGTTCATGGGGAGGCAACAAAATGCGTTGTGTTCATCGGGAGGCAATAGAACGCGTGGGAGCCAACCGGCTTGGACGGAACAGCCGATGGAAACGAGGCCTGGCATACTGCAGAATGGAGGAAACGGCCTTGTGTTCGAACGGCCATGTTCAAAACGGGATCCTGTTCTTTGGGATGGGTCTAGCGTACCCCAAAACGGAGGAAACGGACTTGTGTTGGACCTCCTACGATCGAAACAGGGTCCTGTTGATCGGGAGGGGTGTGTTGTACCACAAAATGGAGGAAACTGACTTCTGTTGGAGCGCTACAGTCGAAACGGGGGTCATGTTCATCGGGAGGGGTGTGGCATACCGCAAAACGGAACTCCACGGGATACTGTTCATCTCCACCGTCCACGTCCTCCAGCCTCCACGGGCTAATGTTCATCCATTGTCAACCTCCTCCAGCCTCCACCTTCGACTGTTCATCCATGGGATCCTGTTCATCCAGCCTCCACCGCGCGCTACTCCACCAGCTAATGTTCAACCAGCCTTCTCCATGGGCTCCTGTTCAACCACCCCTCCACGGGCCACTATTCATCCACCCCTCCACCATCTACTGTTCATCCAGCCCTCCACGGGGTCGTCCTGTTCATCCAGCCCTCCATGGGGTCCTGTTCATCCAGCCCCAACCGGCTCGATCCATCAGGGTCCTGTTCATCCAGAGGCAACACCACGGGGTCCTGTTCATCCACCCCCACC
>NC_057810.1:288402783-288445948 GCF_018294505.1 Triticum aestivum | reverse complement strand
CCCCCAAGAAAATGCTCACTGTTCCTCCAGAGGCAGCATCGATCGGCTTCAGTTAGCAGCAGTAGCGAAGGAATCACTCGGGTTCAGTAACGTAGCTAGTGCAATCCCTCGGGTTCAGTTAGAGCCCAACGCCTCGCTCGGGTTCAGTTACAGCCCAACGCCTCGCACACACACGCGTACCTGTACGAGAGAAACGCGCATTGCTCGGCTCCCGACCACCCACCGTAACCAGGAACTCCCCGAATTTTTCCTCGCCCTCGCTTCTACCATGGTTTTTTCCATCATGGACGGCCCAAGAATGTCATGCAGCTGCATCTCCGGCCCACCCAGGATGAAAATCCCATTTTCTATCATGATTTTTTGTCATAGAAGTAGGAGCCCACAATATCTATGATGATACCGGGTTTTGTCACAATTATCGTCATAGAAGTGTCATAAGTATGACAGAACAAAAATTCGTTCGGCCCAAAATGTCACGGATGTGTCTTTTTTGTAGTGGATACTTGTTAGATGATCCCTACGATCGAAGATAATCGGGCAGGACGACCCTGGGTTGAACTTTGGAGCGACTGGCTCCATCGCGTAGACGTCTGTGAGCACGCGCTTGCGCTCCCACTTGGGGGTATGGGTAGCGTATATCATGTTCACCATTTTAACTTGGGGGAGAAACTTCTTTTGTCCCCCTGTGTTAGGTGGCCGGGGCTCCTCGTCATCATCCTTGCTTTGCGACCCCTTTTCATTGTTCTCGGCATTTAACTTACCGGCTTGTTTAAAAACCCATCATTTTTTGTTGGTATGATTGGCTAGTTTATCAGGAGTGCCGTGGATTTGACTTGGACGATCGAGTATGCGGTCCAAACTGGACGGGCCTGGATTGTTTATTTTGTATGGCTTCTTCCGCTTACTGGACTTAGACCCACTGAATCTGGCATTGACCGCCGTGTCTTCGGTGTTGTCACTGTTGCTTCAACGCTTGTGTCTGTTGGGTCAGGGCTTGCCATTGCTGTTTCTGGCTTCAGAAGTGCTAGGTTCGCTTGTATTGTTATTTCTACAGGCTAGCCAGCTATCCTTGCCCGCGCAGAAGCATATCATAAGCGTCGTAAGGGCTGCCATGGACTTTGGCTTTTCTTGGCCGAGGTGTCGGGCGAGCTATTCGTCATGGATGCTATGTTTAAAGGCCGCTAGGGCTTCGGCATTCGGATAGTCAACGATCTGGTTCTTTTTAGTTAGGAACCTGGTCCAGAATTTCCTGTCTGACTCTCCAGGCTGTTGAACTATGTGACTTAAGTCGTCGACATCCGGAGGCTGGACGTATGTACCTTGGAAGTTGTCGAGGAAGGCATCTTCCAAGTCCTCCCAGCCGCCAATGGAGTTTTTGGGCAGACTGTTCAACCAGTGCCAAGCTGGTCCCTTGAGTTTTAGCGGAAGTTATTTGATGGCATGACGATCATCACCGCGGGACATATGAATATGGAGAAGAAAATCCTCAATCCATACCGCGGGGTTTGTTGTCCCATCATATGACTCGATGTTCACGGGTTTAAACACTTCCGGGAATTCATGTTCCATTACTTCATCAGTGAAGAAAAGGGGGTAATGCAGCGCCTCTATATCGGGCCAAGTCGCAACATAGCATGGATGGAGTTCGTCTGCGGTCTTCGATTCGGGTGTGGTTAAGTTTGTCACGTCCGGCCGGATGGCCATCATCGCGCATCGGGGAATGATGACCCACAAGTGTAGGGGATCTATCGTAGTCCTTTCGATAAGTAAGAGTGTCGAACCCAACGAGGAGCAGAAGGAAATGATAAGAGCTTTTCAGTAAGGTTTTCTCTGCAAGCGATGAAATTGTAGGTAACAGATAGTTTTGTGATAAGATAAATTGTAACGAATAACAAGTAAATAGAGTAAATAAAGTGCAGCAAGGTGGCCCAATCCTTTTTGTAGCAAAGTATAAGCCTGGACAATTTCTTATAATGAGAAAAGAGCTCCTGAGGACACATAGGAATTATCGTCAAGCTAGTTTTCATCATGCTCATATGATTCGCGTTCGGTACTTTGATAATTTGATATGTGGGTGGACCGGTGCTTTGGTACTGCCCTTACTTGGACAAGCATCCCACTTATGATTAACCTCTATTGCAAGCATCCGCAACTACAAAATAAGTATTAAGGTAAACCTAACAACAACATTAGACATCTGGATCCAAATTAGCCCCTTACGAAGCAACACATAAACTAGGGTTTGAGCTTCTGTCACTCTAGCAACCCATCATCTACTTATTACTTCCCAATGCCTTCCTCTAGGCCCAAATAATGGTGAAGTGTCATGTAGTCTACGTTCACATAACACCACTAGAGGAAAGACAGCATGCATCTCATCAAAATATCGAACGAATACCAAATTCACATGACTACTAATAGCAAGACTTCACCCATGTCCTCAGGAACAAATGTAACTACTCACAAAGCATATTCATGTTCATAATCAGAGGAGTAATAATATGCATTAAGGGTCTGAACATATGATCTTCCACCAAGTAAACCAATTAGCATCAACTACAAGGAGTAATCAACACTACTAGCAACCCACAGGTACCAATTTGTGGTTTTGATACAAGATTGGATACAAGAGATGAACTAGGGTTTTGAGAGGAGATGGTGCTGGTGAAGATGTTGATGGGGATTGACCCCCTCCTGATGAGTGGATCGTTGGTGATGACGATGGTGATGATTTCCCCCTCCCGGAGGGAAGTTTCCCCGGTAGAACAGCTCTGCCGGAGCTCTAGATTGGTTCCGCCAAGCTTCTGCCTCGTGGCGGCGGAGTTTCGTCCCGTAATCTTGCCCACGATTTTTTTCCAGGGTAAAAGCCTTCATATAGCAGAAGATGGACACCGGAGGGCCACCAGGGGGCCCAGGATATAGGGGGCGCGCCCAGTAGGGGTGGGCGCACCCCCCACCCTCCTGGCCAGGGTGTGGGCCCCCTCTGGTGTTTCTTTCGCTGAATAATTCTTATTAATTCCAAAAATAAGTTCTGTGGAGTTTCAGGATCTTTGGAGCAGTGCAGAATAGGTTTCCAATGTTTGCTCCTCTTCCAGCCAGAATTCCAGCTGCCGGCATTCCCCCTCTTCATGGTAAACCTTGTAAAATAAGGGAGAATAGCCATAAGTATTGAGATATAATGTGTAATAACAGCCCATAATGCAATAAATATTGATATAAAAGCATGATGCAAAATGGACGTATCAACTCCCCCAAGCTTAGACATCGCTTGTCGTGAAGCGGAAACCGAAATCGAAAAATATGTTCACATGTTTAGAGATAGAGGTGTCGATAAAAATAAAATACGGACATGAGGGCATCATGATTATTCTTATAACAGCAACATATATAGATTTTGTCATATGATTTCTGATGTTCGGGTAACAATCAATTCACAATGTCAAGTATGGTTTATAAACTTCATCGGGAACTAACAAACTATAATCTCAGTCACTGAAGCAATTGCAATTTATCATAACATCAGAAAGAGTCAAGAATAGAGCTTTTTAGCAAGTCCACATACTCAACTATCATGTAGTCTTCTACAATTTCTAACACTCACAAGGTACTTGTGGTTATAGAGTTTCAACCAGACACTGAGAAAGATAGGGTCTTAATGTGTTGCCTCCCAATGTATTCACCTTTAGGTGATGTCAACAATAATAGTTCATGCTAACTTACATCCAATTGGATATGTATATCAAGATCTTTCAAACACGAGGAGCTTGCCAAAGGATAAAATGAAAAAGGGAAATGTGAGGATCACCTTGACTCAAGCATAAAGTAAAAACATAAAGTAAAAGATAGGCCCTTCGCAGAGGAAAGCAGAGGTTGTCATGTGTATTTAGGGTTGGATGCATGAAATCTTAATGCAAAAGAACGTCACTTTATATTGCCACTTGTATGTGGACCTTTATTATGCAGTCCGTCGCTTTCATTGCTTCCACAACAAGATCGTATAAAGCTTATTTTCTCTGCACTAATAAGTCATACATATTTAAAGAGCCATTTTTATTGCCTGTAACATGACAACTTACTTTAAGGATCTTACTCAATCCATAGGTACATATGGTGGACTCTCATGGAAAAACTGGGTTTAAGGATATTTGGAAGCACAAGTAGTATCTCTACTTGGTGCAAGGAATTTGGCTTGCATGAGGGGGAAAGGCAAGCTCAACATGTTGGGAAGGTCTATGACAATATACTTTAACTGAGATGTGCGAAAACATAAACCATTACGTTGCCTTCCTTGTCCAACATCAACTCTTTTAGCATGTCATACTTAATGAGTGCTTCACAATCATAAAAGATGTCCAAGATAATATATTTGTATGTGAAACCTCTCTTTCCTTATTACTTCCTATTAATTGCAACGATGACCAAAACTATGTTTATCAACTCTCAAAAACTTTTATGCCTCATACTTTCTATGTGTGAAGTCATTACTATCCATAAGATCAATATGAACTCTTTTATTCTTTTTATTCAATCTACTACCTCAAGATCATGGCAAAATAGCAAAGCCCTTGACTCAACACTAATATTTATTCTAGATAGCTCACGGACTCGATTACATAAAGAGATCACAAAGCAAAACTCAAAACTACTTGATATCAGAACTACTAGATCAAGATACTACTAAAAGGATCGAACTAAATAAAACGGTAAAGATAGGAGTGTGATGGTGATATGATACCGGGGCACCTCCCCCAAGCTTGGAAGTTTCCAAGGGGAGTGCCCATACCCATGTGATTATATCTCCTTCTTCATGGTTGGTGTTATGATCTTCTTGGCAATGATGCCCCTCAGGATACGATTCTCCTCCTCGAGCTTATTGACATGTTGTTTGATGACCATAATTTCTTTGCGGAGCTTTCCCGTAACGGCTAAAGCTCCCTTTACCCAAGGATGCTGCATAGCTTCTGGAGAACAAGTGGCGCTCTTTTTCATATTTTCATAAGAAATAAATCTAAAGTTGGAAGGGATGAACAAATTTGGAATAGCCGAGCTATGTAGTTCCCCCATCATGAATTCTGCTTGGAGACGAGAGGTAACTTCTTGATCTTCCTCCATGGCATCTATCCTTTTCAAGTTGGCCTCCATCTCATCCTCCGTTGATGGTCCAAAGAGATAAGCATCGCTATTTGCTCCTGGACCTGGTGTCGAGTGAGACACCCGACTCTCCCCGACTGACTCTTGAGAAGACATCTTGCTCTTAAACTGCAACAGGAACATCTCAAAACAAAAACAGAGGATATTTGCATGATACGGTAGTCAAAACCTTCGAGAGACTATATAATGAACTTTTACCGACCAAAATACGTAATGTGCAAGAAAACGAAGTCCGGGAGGCACACGAGGTGGCCACGAGACAGGGGGCATACCTAGTAAGGGTGGGCGCGACCTCCACCCTCGTGGAGGCATCGTGCCCTTCCAGGACTACTTCTTTCTTCCTAAAATTCTTAAATATTCCAAAATGGATAAAAATTGTCATTAGAATTGTTTTGGAGTCGGTTTACTTACCATACCACACACCTATTCCTTTTTGGAGTCTGGAACATTCTGGAAAGTGTCCCTTATTTATTCCTCCGGGGTCACGGTTTCAATAATATTAGTTTCAACATTGATAGGATTACCTAAGATATGATGTTTAATTCTTTAACCGTTCACCACCCTCGGACTTGTGCCTTCGAAGTTGTTGATTTTTATGGCACCGGAGCGATAGACCTCCTCAATAACGTAAGCACCTTCCCATTTAGAGAGAAGTTTTCATGCAAAAAATCTTAAATGAGAGTTGAATAATAACACATAATCTCCTACGTTAAACGCACGCTTTTGTATCATTTTGTCATGCCAGCGTTTGACCTTTTCTTTGAATAGCTTGGCATTCTCATAGGATTGGGTTCTCCATTCATCAAGAGAGCTAATGTCAAACAACCTCTTCTCACCGGCAAGTTTGAAGTCATAGTTGAGCTCTTTAATAGCCCAATATGCTTTATGTTCAAGTTCTAGAGGTAAATGACATTCTTTTCCATAAACCATCATATACGGAGACATACCCATAGGATTTTTGTATGCAGTTCTATAGGCCCATAATGCATCATCAAGTTTTTTGGACCAATTCTTTCTAGATCTATTCACAGTCTTTTGCAAAATTAATTTGAGCTCTCTATTTCTCAACTCTACTTGACCACTAGACTACGGGTGATAAGGAGATGCGATTCTATGATTAACATCATACTTAGCAAGCATCTTACGTAAAGCACCATGAATAAAATGTGAACCACCATCAGTCATAAGATATCTAGGGACTCCAAACCTCGGAAAAATAACTTCTTTAAGCATTTTAATAGAAGTGTTATGATCAACACTACTAGTTGGAATAGCTTCTACCCACTTAGTAACGTAATCAACAACAACTAAAATATGTGTATAACCATTAGAGGCAGGAAAAGGTCCCATATAATCAAAGCCCCAAACATCAAACGATTCTATAACAAGAGAATAGTTCATAGGCATTTCTTGATGTCTACTAATATTACCAATTCTTTGACATTCATCACAAGATAAGACAAACTTACGAGCATCTTTGAAGAGAGTAGGCCAATGAAAACCAGAATGCAGTACCTTGTGTGCAGTTCTATCTCCAGCGTGGTGTCCTCCATAGGATTCAGAGTGACACTTGCGTAGGATCTGTTCCTATTCATGCTCAGGTACACAACGTCTAATAACACCATCTACTCCTTCTTTATAAAGGTGTGGGTCATCCCAGAAGTAATGTCTTAAATCATAAAAGAACTTTTTCTTTTGCTGGTATGTGAAGCTAGGTGGTATAAATTTAGCAACAATGTAATTAGCATAATCCGCATATCAAGGAGCAGTACGAGAAGCATTAATGACCGCTAATTGTTCATCAGGAAAGCTATCATCAATAGGTAGTGGGTCATCAAGAACATTCTCTAACCTAGACAAGTTGTTTGCAACGGGGTTCTCAGCTCCCTTTCTATCAATAATATGCAAATCAAATTCTTGGAGCAAGAGAACCAATCTAATGAGTCTAGGCTTAGCATCTTTCTTTTCCATAAGATATTTAATAGCAGCATGATCAGTGTGAATCGTAACTTTGGAATCAACAATATAAGGTCTAAACTTATCACATGCAAACACGGCTGCTAAGAACTCTTTTTCAGTAGTAGCATTATTTCTCTGGGCAGTATCAAGAGTCTTACTATCATACTTGATAACATTCAATTTCTTATCAACTCTTTGCCCTAGGACAGCACCTACAACATAATCACTAGCATCACACATAATTTCAAAGGGTAAATTCCAATCAGGTGGCTGAACAATAGGTGCAGTGATCAAAGTTTTCTTAAGTATTTCAAATGCTTCTACACAATCATCATCAAAGACAAAAAGAATATCTTTTTGCAATAAATTAGTCAGAGGCCTAAAGATTTTAGAAAAGTCCTTAATGAACCTCCTATAAAAACCGGCATGACCAAGGAAACTTCTTATACCTTTTATGTCCTTGGGACATGGCATCTTTTCAATAGCATCAACTTTAGCTTTATCAACTTCAATACCTCTCTCAGAAATCTTATGCCCCAAGACAATGCCTTCATTAACCATAAAGTGGCACTTTTCCCAATTCAAGACGAGACTAGTGTCTTTGCATCTCTGCAAAACTCGATCAAGGTTACTCAAGCAATCATCAAAATAGGGTCCATAAACGGAGAAATCATCCATGAATACCTCACAAATCTTTTCACAAAAGTTAGAGAATATAGCCATCATGCATCTTTGAAAGGTGGCAGGTGCATTACATAATCCAAACGGCATACATCTATAAGCAAAAGTACCGAAAGGGCAAGTAAAAGTAGTTTTCGATTGATCCCTAGCTGACACAGGTATTTGAGAGAAACCAGAATAACCATCTAGAAAGCAGAAATGTGTGTGTTTGGATAGTCTTTCTAGCATTTGATCGATAAAAGGTAAAGGGTAATGATCTTTCCTAGTAGATTTATTTAATTTATGGAAATCAATTACCATCCTATAACCTGTAATAATTCTTTGCGGGATCAATTCATCTTTATCATTAGGAACAATGGTAATACCTCCCTTTTTAGGAAAATAATGGACAGGGCTTACCCAATCACTATCAGCAACGGGATAGATTATACCTGCCTCAAGGAGCTTTAGTATCTCCTTTCTTACCACTTCTTTCATCTCAGGATTCAATCGTCGTTGAGGATCTCTAACTGGTTTGGCATCGTCCTCCAAATTAATTTTATGTTGGCATAACGTGGGACTAATGCCCTTAAGATCATCTAGGGTATATCCAATAGCAGCATGATGCTTCTTCAGAGTTTTCAATAATCTTTCTTCTTCTTGCTCTGAAAGGTTAGCACTAATAATAACAGGATATATTTTCTTTTCATCAAGGTAAGCATACTTAAGATTAACTGGTAAAGGTTTGAGTTCAAACACGGGATCACCCTTGGGTGGAGGGGGATCCCCAAGAATTTCAACGGGAAGGTTGGGTTTCAAAATAGGTTCCTGTTGAAGGAACACTTCATCTATTTCCCTTCTTTCCTTCATAAACATATCATTTTCATGGTGAAGCAAATATTGTTCTAATGGATCAGTGGGAGGCATGGCAATAGAAGCAAGACCAATAATCTCATCCTTACTAGGTGATTCTCTATCACGAGGTTGTCTATGAAACTTAGCAAAATTAAACTCATGAGACATACCCTCTAAGCCAATTGTAATAGTATCCTTTTCACAATCAATCTTAGCATTAACAGTATTCAAGAAGGGTCTAATAAAAATAATGGGACAAAAGTCATCTTGTGGGGAACCAAGAACAAGAAAATCAGCAGGATATTTAACCTTCCCACACAAGACTTCAACATCTCTAACAATCCCAACTGGCTTAATGGTAACCCTATTGGCAAGCTTAATAGTAACATCAATATCTTCTATTTCAGCGGGTGCAATATCATGCGTAATTTCTTTATATAAGTCATAGGGTATTGCACTAGCACTAGCACCCATATCACATAAGCCATGATGACAATGATCTCCTATTTTAACAGAAATAGTAGGCATGCCCACCACAGGTCTATGTATCTTAGCATCTGGTTTAACAATATTAGCAGTCTCACCAAAGAAATAAATAACATGCCCATCTAAATCATCACCCAAGAGATCTTTAACCATAGCAATACTAGGTTCAACTTTGATTTGCTCAGGAGGTGTATAAGTCCTAGTATTACTCTTATGAACAACAGTCGAAGTTTTAGCATGATCCTTTATCCTAACAGGAAAATGAGGTTTCTCAACATAAGTAGTAGGAACAATAGGATCACTATAAGTGACTGTCTTTTGTTCGACTGTAATAGGTGCAACTACTTTTACTTCAACGAGAGGATTATATTTAAACCACTTCTCCTGAGGGAGATTAACGTGAGTAGCAAAAGATTCACAGAAAGAAGCTACTATCTCAGAGTCAAGTCCATACTTAGCGCTAAATCCACGAAAAGCATCGGTATCCATAAAAGATTTAACACAATCAAACTTAGGTGTCATACCTGACTCCTTACCATCGTCGGAACCCCAATATTCAGAGTTGCGTTTAATTCTTTCCAATAAGTCCCATTTGAATTCAATAGTCTTCAGCATATAAGAACCAGCACAAGAAGTATCGAGCATGTTGCGATAATTGGGAGAGAGACGAGCATAAATTTTTTGGATAATCATTTCCCTGGAGAGCTCATAATTGGGGCATGAATATAACATTGTCTTAAGCCTCCCCCAAGCTTGAGCGATGCTTTATCCTTCGCGAGGCCATAAATTATATATGTAATTACGATCATGATGAACAAGATGCATAGGATAGAACTTCCGGTGAAATTCCAACTTCAATCGTTTATAATTTCAAGATCCCGTATCTTCACATAGGCTATACCATGTCAATGCATCTCCCTTCAAAGATAAAGGGAAGACCTTCCTTTTGACAACATCATCGGGAATACCTACAAGCTTAAATAATCCACAAACTTCATCCACAAAGATAACGTGTAAATTGGGATGCAATGTTCCATCTCCTGCAAAGGGATTAGCTAGCAGTTTCTCTATCATACCCGAAGGAATCTCAAAGTAAATATTTTCAGTAGGTTTAGTAGGTTGAGGAGAAACTCTTTGCTCTTCTGGTCGGGGTGAAGATACCCCGAACAAGCCCCTCAAAGGATTAGTTTCCATAGTAACAAGTGACATAAAATTTCAGCACACTATATAAATGTTTCCTTACCAAGTTCCACTCACTAAAAGCGCTACACTCCCTGGCAACGTCGCCAGAAAAGAGTCTTGATGACCCACAAGTGTAGGGGATCTATCATAGTCCTTTCGATAAGTTAGAGTGTCGAACCCAACGAGGAGCAGAAGAAAATGATAAGCGGTTTTCAGTAAGGTTTTCTCTGCAAGCACTGAAATTGTAGGTAACAGATAGTTTTGTGATAAGATAAATTTTAACGAGTAACAACTAAATAGAGTAAATAAAGTGCAGCAAGGTGGCCTAATCCTTTTTGTAGCAAAGGATAAGCCTGGACAATTTCTTATAATGAGAAAAGAGCTCCTGAGGACACATGGGAATTATCGTCAAGCTAGTTTTCATCACGCTCATATGATTCGCGTTCGGTACTTTGATAATTTGATATGTGGGTGGACCGGTGCTTGGGTACTATCCTTACTTGTACAAGCATCCCACTTATGATTAACCCCTATTGCAAGCATCCGCTACTACAAAAGAAGTATTATGGTAAACCTAACCACGACATTAGACATATGGATCCAAATCAGCCCCTTACGATGCAATGCATAAACTAGGGTTTAAGCTTCTGTCACTCTAGCAACCCATCATCTACTTATTACTTACCAATGCCTTCCTCTAGGCCCAAATAATGGTGAAGTGTCATGTAGAAGACATTCACATAACACCACTAGAGGAAAGACAACATACATCTCATCAAAATATCGAACGAATACCAAACTCACATGACTACTAATAGCAAGAATTCACCCATGACCTCAGGAACAAACGTAACTACACACAAAGCATATTCATGTTCATAATCAGAGGAGTAATAATATGCATTAAGGGTCTGAACATATGATATTCCACCAAGTAAAACAATTAGCATCAACTACAAGGAGTAATCAACACTACTAGCAACCCACATGTACCAATTTGTGGTTTTGATACAAGATTGGATACAAGAGATGAACTAGGGTTTTGAGAGGAGATGGTGCTGGTGAAAATGTTGATGGAGATTGACCCCCTCTCGATGAGAGGATCATTGGTGATGACGATGGTGATGATTTCCCCCTCCCGGAGGGAAGTTTCCCCGGCAGAACAGCTCTGCCAGAGCTCTAGATTGGTTCCGCCAAGGTTCCGCCTCGTGGCAGCGGAGTTTCATCCCGTAAGCTTGCCCACAATTTTTTCTAGGGTAAAAGCCTTCATATAGCATAAGATGGACACCGGAGGGCCACCAGGGGGCCCAGGAGACAGGGGGCGCGCCTGGTAGGGGTGGGCACGCCCCCCCACCCTCATGGCCAGGGTGTGGGCCCCCTCTGGTGTTTCTTTCGCTCAATAATTCTTATTAATTCCAAAAATAAGTTTCGTGGAGTTTCAGGATTTTTGGAGAAGTGCAGAATAGGTTTCCAATGTTTGCTCCTTTTCCAGCCAGAATTCCAGCTGCCGGCATTCCCCCTCTTCATGGTAAAACTTGTAAAATAAGGGAGAATAGCCATAAGTATTGAGATATATGGGTAATAATAGCCAATAATGCAATAAATATTGATATAAAAGTATGATGCAAAATGGACGTATCAGGGCACGCCCCCATGATCCATAGATCGATCTGGTCTGACCTGCTCTATTTTCCAGGTCATGCCGTAGGTCATATGTATATCCCCGAGCTGTCGTGTCTCTGTTTTTACGGCAAGGCAGTGCGGGCTGGTGTTCGGCTTGAGCTGCCGCTTTGTCCCGGCCACGTGGTGGCCGATCAGCCGCGTTATGCCTGGTAGGACGGGCTCCAGCGCCTCGTCATCGAATTGGGGTAAGAATTTGCGCTTCGGGTAGCTTTTGGTTGGGTGCTCGGGGCCGTATTCTTTGGCTGCTTCTTTTTCAGGCTCCTTGAAGTGGCTATTAGCCAGCACTTAAAGCGCTCCTGATCGACGGGCTCCTTAGGCATGATAAAGTCTTCGTCGCCGAGGCTCACCTCGTCCTCGAAGAGCGGAAGGTAGTTACTGTCCTCCGAGTCTTCATCCATGTACTGTTCATGAGGGCTAACTCGCACATCTTCCTGTTCGTCCTGTTCGGAGGTTTGCTCAACGGGGTCTTCATTGTCTTCGGCATCGTTCGGAGTATTGTTTTCTCCTGTGTCGGTATTGCTGTTTTTTACATGGCATGGTTTACAGCAGCACCACTGACGTCGGCGCTTTGGCTGTATCTCAGGAGGTTTATCCTCGACTGGATCCTTCTCATTGTCGTCGTTGTTTTCTTTGGGTGTATCCACCATGTATACGTCATACTAGGAGGTGGTTGTCCAGCACCCTATAAGCGGTGGTTTTTGTGCCTGCTCCTGTCCGGCATCCTCGTCCATACCGTTGATGTCTTCAGAGTCGTAATCGAGCATGTCAGTTAAGTCTTCGATAGTGGCTATGAAGTGGGTGGTGGGTGGGAAGCGAAGTTCTCCGTCATCAGCCTCCAATCCAAACCGGATATAGTTCGGCTGAGAGCCTCCTGATAAGGAGAGGGCTTTTAATGAGTTCAACACATCACCTAAAGGTGAGTGCCGGAAGATGTCCGTGGAGCTGAACTCAACGATCGGCGCCTGATCAGGTTCGATGGGTGCAGATGCACGCGGTTCGGAACCTATGGCCAAAAATGAATCCGAGGTTCCGGTGACACAGTCCCCGCTCGAGGTTGGATCTATGTGCGGCTCTAACACCGATGAGTCTGCGGCTTTCGTGGCGGGGTTGAGCTTCTTGTCCTCGGGAGGCCCAATCTTCTCTGGATCTAGGGCAGAGCAGTTATAGGCGCTATCTCCTGGGCACCGTCCGATGACAGATTTAAGACATGTTCATCATGGTGGCAAGGAGCGGCCGTCATGGGCTCGAATCCTTTGAAGATCAAGTCTCCGCGGATATAGGCCACGTAATTTAAGCTTCCAAACCTGACCTAATGGCCAAGGGCGTAGCTGTCGATCTGCTCTAGATGGCCAAGCGAGTTGGCCCGCAGTGCGAAGCCGCCGAACACGAAGATCTATCCGGGGAGGAAGACCTCCCCTGGACTGCATTGTTGTAGATGATTGACGGAGCCATCAAACCTTTTGGTGATGACGCAGCAGAACTCTCAATGAAAGCACCAATGTCGGTGTCAAAACTGTCGGATCTTGGGTAGGGGGGTCCCGAACTGTGCATCTAAGGCTGATGGTAACAGGAGGCGGGGGACACGATGTTTACCCAGGTTCGGGCACTCTCTATGGAGGTAATCCCCTACAACCTGCTTGATTGATCTTGATGAATATGAGTATTACAAGAGTTGATCTACCACGAGATCGTAATGGCTAAAACCCTAGAAGTCTAGCATGTATGATTGTGATTGCCTCTAAAGACTAAGCCCTCCGGTTTATATAGAAACTGCAGGGGGCTAGGTTGTACAAAGTCAGTTACAGAGAAACGAATCTACATATCCGAACGCCAAGCTCGCCTTCCATGCCAAGGAGAGTCCCATCCGGACACGGGACGAAGTCTTCTGTCTTGTATCTTCATAGCCCAACAGTTCGGCCCATGCTACGTAGTCCGGACGTCTGAGGACCCCCTAATCCAGGACTCCCTTAGAGGCCACCTACGTGCAACTGGGAGCAAGCCGCGTCGAGGGGTGGTGGTGGTTAAGCTCAAGGTCTCCGGAAACGACGCCGGCGACGAGCATTGCGGATGCTGGAGTTCGGGCAAGGACGAACACGTCGTTGCTGTGGTCCTGGAGGCACAAGGCCAGCTCCTACGTGCCCTACGGGGTGTGGTGAGGTCAGTGGACAAGGTGGCGTGGCCGTTGGGTGGCCGGAGCTGCGTCGGCGACGAGCTCAGGCGGCGGCGTGTGCGGTCGTGCTTGTTGCAATCCCTGCCAAGGATGGCAGCAAGAACGGAGATGATGGGGAGAGGCAGGAGCTCACGGTGGTCTCAGCGAGCTAGGCGGCAAGGTCAGGGACGAGCTGGAGCAGGCGTGATAACGAAGGGGATCTCCAGTGACGGCGAGGTCAGGCGAGTTCGTTGCAGGGGCTCTGGGGCGAACGAGCGCTTGGGGCTTGGTCTACTCGATGGAGAGGAGGGCAGCGCAGCTTTTGGACACGGTGAGGCGGCGTGGAGGCGACGGTGTCCGCGGCTACGACGGCGGTGCGGCTGCGGCTGCGTCAGCCATGGTGGGAGAGAGCGAGGGAGAGGTGCTGGGCAGAGAGTGAGGTGTACAGGGGGTCGGGGCGACGACCTGGAGGATGTCTAGGCGTCCAGAAGTGCGAGCGGCAAGCAGCTGGCACTGTGGCGCACTCGCGCTCGCCGGCATCACCTCCCTGCCTGCCTGGCGGGGAAGAAGCAGCTGGCTGGCGCGTGCCAGCACAGTGCTGGGCTGCCAGGTGGGCTGGCTAGTGGATTTGGCCAGGTAAGTTGGTTTTCGTTTTTATTTTCTTTTCTTTTCTTTCTGCAAGTTTGTGGCTTTTCTAAAAATACCTAAGCACTTTCAAAATTCATCAAACTACCCATGCCCACTGTATAATATATATCCAGCAGTAAACATTTTGTTTTATGATTATTTGGACATTTAAAATATTTTATAGCATTTAAATGTCCAAATGCAATTTACATATGATTTAATCCAGTGACCCTAGGATGTCCTAGAAAATTGTGCACCATTTTTGTCAGAGGTTTTAGACCAAGGCAAAGATGATTAACATTTTAGAAGGGCATTTCAGGTTCATTTAAAAAGATTTTAGTAAACCCTAGTTGGATTAAAGGGGTGTTGGGGGTTCTGTCATCCCCATTTCCAAGTTTCTGATCAAAGTAAACATGATGAAGTCACTCTAATGCATGAACTAGCTAGGGTGTGACAACTCACCCCCACTCACAAAAATCTCGTCCCGAGATTTAGGATCCTTTAGGAAGAAGGTGGGGTACTCAAGTCGAAGA
Organism: Triticum aestivum; assembly: GCF_018294505.1. Lineage (NCBI taxonomy): Eukaryota > Viridiplantae > Streptophyta > Magnoliopsida > Poales > Poaceae > Triticum > Triticum aestivum. The sequence continues at coordinate 288,430,663 of NC_057810.1, read as the reverse complement.
CGATCCTATCTTTCCCAGCTGGCTTCTTTCCTGGAATGATGCGACCATTGAACCTTGAGAAACTTGATGTTATGGCGTTGAGTGGTATGCTTGGCTTGATCAAGGATACAAATGAGATATTCTCGAAATCTGAGATTATCTTGGAGATCAAGTGTTTCGTAGTCCACTCCACGGATAGGATCCGAGAAGCAACGCCTGAGTTGAGAAACGTGGAAGAAATCATGGACTCTGGAGAGGTGCGGAGGTAGTTCCAATTGGTAGGCAACTTCTCCTCGTTTGGCAAGAATGTGAAAGGGTCCAATGTAGCGACGAGCCAATTTGCCTTTGATACCGAAACGATGAGTTCCCTTCAAAGGTGTAACCCAAAGGTAAGCCTTCTCGTCAACTTGAAAAGTCATAGCCTTATGTTTACAATCATATTGGCTATTTTGACGAGATTGGGTTGTTTTCAACTTTTCACGAACAATGCGAACTTGCTCTTCTGCTTCCTAGATCATATCCGGGCCAAAGAATTATCTTTCCCCGGTTTCTGACCAGTTAAGTGGTGTTCGACACCGTCGTCCATAGAGAACTTCAAAAGGAGCTTTGCCCAAGCTAGATTGCTAGCTATTGTTATAAGCAAATTCGGCAAATGGAAGGCATTTCTCCCAATCCATTCCGAAAGAAATAACATAAGCTCAGAGCATATCTTCTAGAATTTGATTAACGAGTTCTACTTGACCACTTGATTGAGGGTGGATGGCGGTGCTAAAGGAGAGACGAGTTCCCATAGCATTTTGGAAACTTTCCCAAAATTGAGAGGTGAAGAGACTTCCACAATCCGAGTTAATTTCCAATGGAACACCATGTAGAGACACTATTTGGGAGATATACAGATTTGCTAGCTGACTAGCGGTTATACTCTCATGAACAGGCAAGAAATGGGCTACTTTGGAAAGACGATCGATAACGACGAACATAGCATTATTCCCTCTTTCGGTCCTGGGAAAACCGGTGATGAAATCCATACCAATATTATCCCATTCCCATTCAGGAATAGCTAAAGGTTGAAGCGTGCCAGCAGGCCGTTGATGCTCTGCTTTAACACGACGACAGACATCACAGTTAGCAATATATTGAGCAATTTGTCTCTTCATCCTAGTCCACCAGAACCTCTAGCGTAGGTCCTGATACATCTTGGTACTACTGGGATGAATGGTGAGAGGAGATTCACGAGCCTCCTTAAGCATCAACTGCCATAGATGCTGGTTCTTGGGAACCACTAGACGGTTCTCAAAGAAGACAACACCTCGGTCATCCATAGAGAAACATTTAGCAACCCCGCTAGCAATGTTTCCCTGGATGCGGGTTATACCTTTATCTCTCTTCTGGGCAGCTATGATTTGATCCGTAAGGGTAGGTTTCCTCACCAAGGTGTAAAGGAATCCTTGAGGAACAATGTGAAGGTTAAGCTTCCAAAATTTCTCATGGAGAAGTTGTTAACTTTGTTGTAACATCAAATTGTTACAATAAGATTTACGACTTAGTGCATCAGCCATGACATTGGCTTTTCCTGGGGTGTAAGTTATCCCTAAGTCATAATCTGAGATCAACTCAACCCAACGTCTTTGCCTGAGATTCAAATCCGGTTGGGTTAATATATATTTCAGACTTTGGTGATCGGTGAAGATTTCACAATGATTACCGAGGAGGTAATGTCGCCAGGTTTTGAGTGCATGGACTACAGCTGCAAGATCTAGATCATGTGTAGGATAATTTTCCTCATGTGGATGCAACTGTCGTGAAGCATAGGCAATTACATGACGATCTTGCATGAGTATGCAACCTAGTCCTTGTCGTGAGGCGTCGCAATAGATAACAAAGTCCTTGGAGAAATCTGGTGGTACCAGTACGGGAGCAGATGTCAGGCGTCTTTTCAGTTCCTGAAAATTGTGCTTGCACTGTGGGGTCCACTCGAACTTTTTATCTTTCTTGAGGAGTTCAGTTAGAGGTTTAGCAACCTTGGAGAAGTTCTCAACAAAGCGGCAACAGTAGCTTGCTAAGCCAAGGAAACTCCAAACTTGCTTGACCGGTTCAGGTGGAGTCCAATTAAGAACGGCTTGAACTCGCTCGGGATTGACAGCAATAACCTTACCAGAGATTACATGGCCTAAATAGGCCACATCGGGTAAACCAAATTCACATTTAGAGAATTTGGCATAAAGGCGATGCTCTCGAAGTTTCATCAATACTAGCCTTAGATGCTCAGGATGTTCTTCCTCATTCTTGGAGTAGATGAGTATATCATCGAGGTATACCACGACAAATTTATCCAAATACTCCATTAAGATGGAGTTCATTAACCGAGATAAAGTGGTTGTGGCATTGGTTAAACCAAAGGACATGACGGTGTACTCGTATTGGCCATAACGAGTAACAAAGGCCGTTTTGGGTATGTCCCCGTTCTAGATTTTGATTTGATGGTAGCCCAACCTCAAATCCATCTTAGAGAAGATCGAGGATCCAGTGAGTTGATCATACAAATCGTTCATCCTTGTGAGCGGATACTTGTATGAGGATTTGAGAGCTATCAAAAACGCAAGGAAAACAATTCTATCGACATGAATTTAATTCCCATGGCTTACTTTAGAAGTTTGCCATCTAGAACCAGGAGTAGAAATTTCCATGGTAGAGGGCATGTTACAAAATGCGGTGTTATGCAACCGAGCACATCTCTCGGATATAAATGAATGAGATGCTCCAGTATCGAAAAGAACAGATGTCGGATGGCAGTTAACAAGGAGCGTACCAACAACGATGCTGGGATCATCATGTGCCTCTTCAACTGAGACACAGCTCACCTGGCCACATGCAACGGTGGCCGGTTTGGCGTAGTACACCTTCCCTGCTGGCTTGCCACGGCCAACAGCCTTTATGGACTGGTTGGGTTGGGGTTGTTCTGGGGACACTCTCACATGTAGTGAACCGGTTCTCCACACTTGAAGCATGTCATAGTGCTCGTGCGTGGGGAAGCATTGGCGGTTGATCCACCATAGGACTTGGGCGGTGCATGCTGTTGGGTTGGATGAGGCGCTTGATAGGATGGCCTCGGTGTGAACCTGGGTGGCAGAGCTATGTTAGGCACCCACACACGGCGCTTCTGAGACCCAGAACCGGATGAGGAACCAGTGTCACATGTGTGCTTGCGTGTACCTTCGAAGTCAGTCTGACCTGTCTCGGCACTGATAGCCTTGTTCACTAGCTTCTGGAAGGAATTGCATTCATGCAGTCGGAGATCACGGTGAAGCTCGGGGCTAAGTCCCTTGCGGAACCTCGCCTGCTTCTTGGCATCGGTGGATACTTCCTCGGTTGCATAACGTGCTAGATTCCCAAACTCTCTACTATATGCATCCACAGTGAGTCAACCCTGGGTGAAGTTGCAAAACTCCTCGTGCTTGCGATCCATAAGATCTTCCGAAATGTGATGCTCACGAAAAGCCTCGCTGAACTCTGCCCAAGTGGTAACCTGGCCAGCTAGGGCATGGCCTCATAGTTTTCCCACCAAAGGCTGGCGGGGCCTTCAAGATGATAAGTAGTGTAAGTGACCTTGTCAGCTTCGGCTATGTGTGCAGAGCGTAGCTTGTGGGTGATGCTGCGGAGCCAATCATCCGCATCGAGGGGCTCGACGGAATGATGGAAGGTGGGTGGCTGCAACTTGATGAAGTCACTAAGAGACACCAAGTCATTCCTCGGGTGTTGTGATGTGTTCTGGTCAATGCATTCCAGCAAATGGTTGGTCTCACATTTGTTACTTTTGGCCTCTAGTATGACCTCAGCCAAGGAAGGAGGATGAGGCTGATTCGCATCTCTAGCCCCACAGCCCTCAACCTGCTCCGGGGCAGCAGGGTTGTTTCGGGTGTTGACCATCCTAGGAAAGCAAAACAACGGTTTAGGCAAGGATGGCAAAATTCTGACGTAGAAGTGCAGAATGTAATCGATGACTCAGAATGCAAGGATGTTCATCCGTATGACATGGAAATACAGAAACTGCCATATATATACCATCGGTCATACACACCATACATGGTTTAGTACAAGACCAAACTGAAGTACAACTGCGGTGAAAGAAAGGTTACATCTCATCGGAGGCATGCGAAGCTCCTATACATTATTTTTCAACATCTCCGGAATTAGTACACACTAAGTCATATTCCACAAGACGCGCAGGACTGTGGAGATTTAACAACTACATACTACTAGTGTCGTGATCCAGCTCAGTTGTCTCCGTCTCTGCAGTAGTCCTCATAGAGATTTCCCGCATAGCCTGGAAGCGGGACGTACGGATCAGGAAACTCATGGTCATGTCGGGCCTATGGACCATATGGACTAGGATGAGGCCTCGGTCCCACAAACAGCGGCAGACGACGCCCACATGGAGGCGTGATACCCCCAACATCTGGATAATCCATGCGAGTTGGTAGACGTGTGCGGACGGGGTACAAGTCCCACATATCCAGGTAACCGGTCTGCACGGCAGGTGCAAGCCGTGTCAGGGTAGCCCAGTGGTCCACGCGGGTGTTGTACAACTCCATGCGTAAGGCATGGTTCTCTTGGTCTCTCTCCTCCAACATCTTAGTGGTGGTGCGGAGTCGTGGCTCCTCATGAGAAGCATCGGCATATAGCCCAATGTAATAGCCCTGCTAGCCAGTGTGTGCCGCCGGCAGATAGCGGAACTCGGTATCCTGAAGTGATGCATACCCGGCTCGAATGATGGAGATCATAGAGTAGGCAGCATCCTGCACGGACATCCCCACGGTAATACCAAGCCCATAGGACCAGTGCAAAGGCTCGGTAGCACCAGGATAAGACGGGAAAATCCTCACCTTGCAGATAAACTGACTCTGATTGAAGTCATGAAACTGCTCTTCGAAGGTATATTCAGGATACCATTTGTAGCCTATCTCAGTCATCACTCGCATGGCCGTATGCCTGGGCACGTCAATGCACCAGGTCAGTCGTACCACCTGGTGAGTAGTGCGAGAAGACATCTGAAACACCAAATAATGCAAAGGCATTAGAATTTCTAGTAGAAATTGGACAACATAACGGCTGTAAATGCTCAAAAAGGATTTTGAGACACTTTGCAAAAGATTGCATAGACACTCAACAACATCTTATCAAGGTTCTGGGTCCAACTAACAACATACTGAAGTAGTAGAACTGAATTGGGGCTCGTAACCATCAGTCCTATAAGTTACTATGTATTAGTAACACGTGAACCTGATAGGGAGAGGAGATCCTAGTCCTTAACCCCCGTGGAAAGAATGGACTGACTCCGATTAGAATGCCATGAGGTAAAGGAGTAAAAAGAGCCTTACGTTCCATCCCACAAACCAGTTTGGCTTGAAGAACCTACAGGCAGTCCGACTCTGATGCCAACGCTGTCAGGACCCCGATTCTATGCCACACCGATCTAGCATGTAACACCTCATATCACTTTGCGGCCTCATGCACGGTATTCCCATGGGTGTCGCCTTACCAGGCCCGGGACCGTTTGCGCCTTTTGCGCACGTATATGATAGTGTCACTAGCATCCATATGACAAAGAACCCAGGCTAACATGGCTAGTCGGGAACCCAAAGTGGCGCTAACTTACAGGGACAGACATACATGACCTAGCAACGAACGTGTCGATCAACAGCGAATGAATACCAAGTCGTAGCAAGCTACAAGGACTTAAAGGATCACCGCTTAACATTTCCCCGAAGGGACAGACACAGGAACGAAGCAGGACACATGCCGGCCAATCTAAGTGTTCCAGAGCAGTAGAAAGCTACCATGACCCAGTGGAAGCACTAGGAGACATTTCTCGGTAAGAGAGGCTACCAAGGATAAACAACTAGATAGTCAAATCCCACACATACCAAGCATTTCAAACATACACACAATATGCTCGATATGTGCAGATACAACATGGCATCACAACGAAACTCTACAACTCAAGTACTTTATCTAAAGGCTCCAGAGAGCCATACATATCCTTCATACAAATAGGGGTCACACGACCCAACATTCAAGTAATACAAGCATACAAGCCATAAGGGGAAGCAACATGTCTGGCTACAGACATCTAGAAAGTAAAAAGGCTTGAGGAAGCCTATCTATCCTACAAGGGTCCACCATGTGCTCAGGATCACCACCTGGGCCTCAGGCTACTCGTCGACATCAAGGTCTACGTAGAACCCATCCGAAGGGGTTGCAACATCTTCTTCAATTGTAATTAAGCAAACATGAGTACAAAGGTACTCAGCAAGACTTACATCAGATCCTATATACATGCACATTATCAATGAAGGGATGGTGGGGTTATTGCAGCAAGCCAGCTTTGATTCTTGGCTAAACTATCTTACGAGACTCCAACTTGTAATTGTATTGCGCACTCGAGTCCACTACACACCACAACAATACACTACCGAGGATCCACTCCCGTCATCCTACGGAAGGGCCATCCACGGCACTCACTTGTCTTGAGGCTTTTAGTAGTTTCCATTTACTTGTCTATGAATTGTATAGATAACCAAGTAGTCATGTACCGCACACGCGGCTATTCGAATACATGATGTTAACCCTGCAGGGGTGTACTTCTTCATACATGTTTCCACCACTTAGCGTCTGCACACGACATGTGCTCGGTAGACTTCAAGCGAAAGCCGACGTGGGTGTCGACCACGACCTGACTAACCAAACAAGTCTCTAGTCCAAGTTTATCGCCTATTCAGGTTCCATCCACAGGGTGTCCAGCTGAGGTTTCCACATACGGCCCCGAACGATGTGTACAGGGTTCCAGGACACCTAACGGGCGCCCGGCATACCCGACCACGTACCTACTATATCACAGCCCACCTCGAGGGTCAGCGCTGCGCACGGCACCAGTATACTACAAACACCAGAAACTACTTGCAACTCCTGGACAGAGGACAAGGGTGGATAATAAGTCGAGCGGGGTCATATTTAATGGCCCAATGCATGGTAGTAGCTGAATCTTAAATCACACATACAGATCTCAGTTCTTAAGGACAGTTCCAATGAAACAACCCACCATGTAGTCCTACATGGCCTCTGATTGATACCTTTACCAAATCATGTTCCACACATCACTGTCATTACCAACATGATCATTTGACTCTAGCCCATCACCCAAATGAACCAGACCTGACACGACTCTAAGCATAGCAGGCATAGCAAGGTAGGAAACACATACATGGCTCAATCATCTCCTACACATGCTAGTGGGTTTCATCTAGTTACTGTGGCAATGACAGGTCATGCAGAGGAAATGGGTTCAACTACCGTAACACATAGAAAATTGACATGCAGTTGTCTTAAATGCAGTAAATGAGAGCAGGAGCGAGAACATGGGATTTTATCGATATGATCAAATGGGTGGTTGCTTGCTTGGCAGGTCCGTAGTCTGATACTGTTCTTCGTTCGGGTACCCACGGTATTCCTCCGGGGAAGAACCTACCGCAGAGAGCACCAATAACACAATCAATACCAAACAATATGCAACAATATGATGCATGCATGTGACATGGCAAAATGAGTGTGTTGGGCTAATGCAACTATAACAAGATGGGTTTGAGCTACTTTGAACCAAAGATTCAAAGTCCAAACTCATTTGTGATCTTAAATAGTGCCTTATGATGTTTTTGCACTAAACAACAAGTTAACTTTTTTAAACATGCATGAAACCAGTACATATGGATAGATTGGATTTTTATGATCATTTTTCATATATAACACTTTGCATTTGGAGTTACAGATTAATTTCTATGAATTTTTTAAGTTAGCACTATTTTCTAAAACTTCCCGAATAAGAATAAATCCAGAAAATAAATTACTAAGTCAGCATTGCGTCAGCATGTTGTCAGCAGGTCCACTAGGGCGGTCCAGGTCAAACCTGACTAGTGGGACCCACTGGTCAGTGTCACTGTTAGTTAACTAACTTAATTAGGATTAATTTAACCCTAATCTAGGTTTGACTAACGGGCAGGGCCCACATGTCAGTGACTCAGGGGGTCAAATCCCTGGTCAAACTGGGCTGACTCACTAGCGTTTAGCTGCTGGCAACGTCCAAACGCGGCGGAGGGCGCGGGTTTCGCCCTCCGACGACCAAATGGACGGCGGAGGCCACCTATGTGCAGCTGGGAGTGAGCCGCGTCGAGGGTGGTGGTGGTTGAGCTCAAGGTTGCCGAAAAACGACGTCGACGACGAGCTTTGTGGCTGCCAGAGTTTGGGCGAGGACGAACTCATCCTTGTTGTGGGCTTGGAGGCACGAGGCCAGATCCTACGTGTCCTATGGGGTGTGATGAGGTCAGTGGACAAGGTGGCTTGGCCGTTGGGTGGCCGGAGCTGCGTTGGCGACGAGCTCAGGCGGCGGCGTGTGCGGTGGTGCTTGTTGCAGATGCTACAGAGGATGACAACAAGAATGGAGAGGATTGGGAGAGGCAGGATATCACGGTGGTCTCAGTGAGCTAGGCGGCGAGGTCGGGGACGAGCTGGAGCAGGCGTGATGACGAAGGGGATCTCCGGCAACAGCGAGGTCGGGCGAGGTTGTTGCGGTGGATCCGAGGCGAACGAGCACTCGGGGCTCGGTCTGCTCGATGGAGAGGAGGGCGGCGCAGCTTCTGGACACGGTGAGGCGGCGTGGAGGCGATAGTGGCCGCAGCTATGACGGTGGTGCGGCTGCGGCTGCGTCGGCCATGGTGGGAGAGAGCGAGGGAGAGGCACTGGGGGAGAGTGAGGTGTCTAGGGGGTCGGGGCGACGACGCGGAGGACGTCCAGGTGCCTAGAAGCACGGGCGGCAAGCAGCTCACGCCGTGGCGAGCTTGCACGCGCCGGCGTCACCTCCCTACCTGCCTGGCGGGGAAGAAGCAGTTGGCTGGCGCGGGACAGCATAGTGCTGGGCCACCAGGTGGGCCGGCTGCTGGGTTTGGCCAGGTAATTAAGTTGGTTTTCCTTTTTAATTTGTTTTCTTTTCTTTCTGCAAGTTTGTGGCTTTTCTAAAATTACCTAAGCACTTTCAAAAATCATCAAACTATTCATGCCCACTGTATAATATTTATCCAACAGTAAACATTTGGTTTATGATTATTTGGACATTTAAAATATTTTATAGCATTTAAATGTCCAAATGCAATTTACATATGATTTAATCAAGTGACCTTAGATGTGCTAGAAAATTTTGCACCATTTTTGTGAGAGGTTTTATACCAAGGCAAAGATGATGAACATTTTAGAAGGGCATTTTAGGTTCATTGAAAAAGATGTTAGTAAACCTTGGTTGGATTGAAGGGGTGCTGGGGGTTATGTCATCCCCATTTCCAAGTTTCTTATCAAAGTAAACATGCTGCAATCACTCTAATGCATGAACCAGCTATGGTGTGACATCTTCCCACCGCACTACCTGGGATAAGAGAAACATGCACTACAAAAAAATACACTTCCGTGATGATACGTGTTTGTCAAAGTAGGTCGCGTTTTTTATCATGCATGTACATCCATGACAAATTTATGGCAGAATCAAGATAGTCATACATGTGCTGTCGTAGAAGTGTTCCATGACATTACCAAAATTATCATCACGGAAGTGTCCACTTCCATGACGATAAATCGCGCGTCACAGAAGTGCTTTCGTCAAGGGTGACCGACACATGGCTTCCACCGTAACGGAACGCCGTTCAGCTATCGGGTCGGGTTTTGGATCCGATAACCCGTTAACAGCCTCGACCAATGGGAAATTTCCACATGTAAAATTCTTATTGCCCGGACGAAACATGTGTCAGCTCGTCAGTGGGTCAGATAGGCGCCTATGATATGTCGACACGTGCCACGGCCCACCATTGGCCCATTTAGCTTACAAAGCCAGCCCATTTGACTTGGTCAAAAGTTAACGGGCTGGCCCATAAAAAGCCTGCTAACACGGTCTCTTCACAAATAGCCCATTTTACAGCCCGTTAGGCACTAAAGGAAATCGGCCCAACAACGTCATGTGGCCCGTCGAATATAACACCAGCCCATTTCACTTTCGGCCCATGTATGACCCATGACGTATTTCGGCCCATATGAGGCCTTCGTATCTTTCGGCCCTTTACAGGCCCACGGTGACTCTAGCCCATAATGAACAGGAATTTTCTTTGTACCCGTTAACGGCCCAGGATTTACATGGGCCATTTCCAGCCCGTGTTAACTTTCGGCCTATTGACGGCCCACACGTTATTGGGCTCCTTTTCGGCCCTCGATTACTTCCGGCCCGTTACTGGCCTGTTCCCCTAATGGGCCAAATTCGGCCCATGACAAGAGTCGGCCTGTTACTGGCATGTTCCCCAAATGGGCCAAATTCGGCCCATGGCAAGTGTCGGCCCGTTACTGGCCTGTTACCCTAATGGGCCAAATTCGGCCCACGGTAAGAGTCGGCCGGTTTCTGGCCAGCCTGTCCTATATTCTGTCCCATTAATGACCCGGTATGCCTGTGACAAAATTAAGCTTTTGCAGTCCTACGACATGTTAACAGCCCATTACCATGCTGGGCCGATACCAATTACGCCCGATTATGGCCCATGTAGACCCATTTATCCGACGGCCCTAGGCCCATTTATCGATGGCCCGAGGCCCACCAATTACAGGCCCATTTATCGACGGCCCATAGGAGACCCATGGATCCTACGGCCCGTATATGGCCCATGGGTAGTTGCGGCCACTAGTAAACCAGGGAAAAAGAAGACTTGGAAATAAATAAGGCCCAAACTAATGCTAGGCTATTAAGGCGATTGCACAGATTACATCCACTCGGCATCAAAGATCGCCACCAGTGCAAATATAGGGAACACCCTACACTATACAAAAATGTCTTGTTGTTTTCTTCAGCCGGTGGCTGCATGTTAAGAATACATTTTGTATCGCACCAAAACAAATTACAACTATATAACAAAAGGAAGGTTGGCATAAAACTTAACAGTCTAGCAGATAAATGCACCACCAGAAGTTCAGAAGCTTAGTTCATTTGACCTGATTGTTACATTTTCATGCTGTATTGTCCGATGGAACACCATAACCCTCGCCTTCATTTCCCCTAGGCTCCTGAACAACATAGCAAATGTCTGATAGTCTGGTTTCAAAACCATGGATATCTTGACGATATTGAGAAATGTTTCTCCTTCTTTCACAAAGGGCCTCTATTAGGGAATGGACTTGTGTCTGGAACGCAGATACAACATGGCTTTGAGCTTGCTTATCTTGATCATGAGGCAGTTTGGACGATATTGCCTTAACAACCAACCCAGTACTACGCACGAACGTGCTTTTGGCACTGTCGGTGTCAAAACCGGCGGATCTCGGGTAGGGGGTCCCGAACTGTGCGTCTAGGCGGATGGTAACAGGAGACAAGGGACACGATGTTTTTACCCAGGTTCGGGCCCTCTCGATGGAGGTAAAACCCTACTCTTGCTTGATTAATATTGATGATATGGGTAGTACAAGAGTAGATCTACCACGAGATCAAGGAGGCTAAACCCTAGAAGCTAGCCTATGGTATGATTGTATGTTGTGTATGTTGTCCTACGGACTAAAGCCCTCCGGTTTATATAGATACCGGAGAGGGCTAGGGTTACACAGAGTCGGTTACAATAGTAGGAGATCTACGTATCCGTATCGCCAAGCTTGCCTTCCACGCCAAGTAAAGTACCTTCCGGACACGAGCCGGAGTCTTAAATCTTGTATCTTCGTAGTCTTGGAGTCCGACAGACATTGATAGTCCGGCTGTCCGAAAACCCCCTAGTCCAGGACTCCCTCAGTAGCCCCTGAACCAGTCTTCAATGACGATAAGTCCGGCGTGCATAATGTTCGGCATTGCAAGGCGGGTTCCTCCCTTGAATAATCCAGAGAAGATAATGAACACCAGGATAGTGTCCGGCTCTTCAAAATAAATTCCACATTCCACCGTAGAGAGAATAAAATGTACACTTAGTTCAATCCGCTGACGTATTATGCGGCGTGACATCACACCGCCACCAGGCCTTTGTTTGAATTACTATACCACCTCAGCATGTTTAGCGAAGCGGTTTCCTTGGCACGTCTTGTCGAAGCAGAGATCGTGTTCCACTTTTTTCGGGATTCTCATCAATACGTGCGTGGGTAACCCAAACGCGCCATCAACGGTGGCGCTTGGGAGACAAGCGAGTTTTACCAGGCTAGTGGGGGACGCATAGTTTTGTCCACCTATATATAAGGGATAAGGATTCACCTTCTCACCTACGCCTTCTTCCTCCTTTGCTTATCCATGCCCGCGAATTCAAGCTCCAACGCCCGAACTCGCGCATCTCACCTCGACCTTCTCTGAATATGTCTAGAGCGGGAGGTAAATGGTTAGCCTCCACCGTCAAGGAGGAGGACATCACCAAACTGCGCAGCGCTGGATACCTTTCCGGCTATATCGCGCATCGGCTGCCCGACGAGGGGCAGCTCATCCCTACCACCGGGCCTCATGAGAGGGTCGTCTTCCTTCCCCACTTCCTCCGCGGACTGGGCTTTCAGCTCCATCCATTTGTCCGGGGGCTCATGTTTTACTACGGCCTGGATTTCCACGATCTGGCACCGAACTTTATCCTCAACATCTCGGCGTTTATCGTCGTGTGCGAGGCCTTTCTCTGCATCCGGCCCCACTTCGGCCTATGGCTCAAGACCTTTAACGTCAAGCCGAAGGTTGTGAAGGGTACGCAAGCGGAATGCGGAGGCGCTATGTTGGGCAAATTGCCCAACGTCCCTTGGCTAGAAGGGACCTTCGTGGACTCCGTCAAGGGGTGGCAATCGGGGTGGTTCTACATCACTGAGCCGTGCAAATCCACATGGGCGGCGGCCCCCGAGTTTAGATCTGGCATCCCCACACAACTCACCTCCTGGAAAGAGAAGGGCTTGCAGTGGGGGAATCCGGTGGAGGTGACGGGACTCCGAGCATGTATCAAGAAGATGGTGAGCAATAAGCTCAGGCTCGTCGACGTGGTCCAAGTCATGCTCATCCGGCGGATCCTCCCATGCCAAGAACGGGCATTTAATCTGTGGGAGTTTAATCCGGAACAGCACCAGGCGCTAAACGGGCTCTTCGATACAACATACGAAGGCGCCTGGAGGGTGCTGTTCAAGGGTGCCTAAGCCCCCGCGTCCGCGACCAAAGACCGCGGATTCAGCTCGCAGAATCCAACTGACGAGGTAAGTGATTCAACCCCATTACGGGACACTTGTGATAATTAGATTGACTCTAGTGAGGTTTCATTCTGCCTCTTCCTTTGACAGGAATGGATGGATAGGGCCAAGCTGCTCATCAGCCCGGCTCCCATGCCAGAAGACCCAGCGAACGCCTGCTTAACAGGGCTGCTGGTTCCGGCACCGCGCGTGGTGCCGGAGAAGAAGCCCAAGAAGGTGGCTGCAGGGACTCGAAAGAGTTCCCGCAATCAGGCGTCTGACGACGACGAGGACTCCTCTCCCAAAGACGAGGAGGAGGAGTACTCTCTCCCGGAGGAGGGAGAGAAGAAAAGGAAGGCTTCCCCCATCGGGGGGGCCGAAGGGTCCAAGAGGGGGAGAACTATCCCCCCGGACAGTTCCGCCAACATCAGCGTTGGTGAGGATGAGCGGCCTCCAAGGGCCAGGCGTCCGGCAAGATCGTAAGTATCCAGATCCTTGATGTGTAATTTCTTTTATGTCGCGTAGTATCCTTCTAACGCCGCATTCGGCCCGTAGTCCGGCCAATGATGATCTCCCCGACTCATCGAGCGGGTCATTGGCTTCGTCGGATGTAAATTCCATCCCGACTGCCTCCACCCCACGCGCCAACGAGGACATCGAGGTGGGATCCCGGAGAGGGACCCATCAGGAGGAGGCTCCGGAGGCGCCGTCAGGCAGCCCCTCGGACTTCGTGCCGGGCTCTACATCGGAACCCGCAGTGGTTCCAGAGTCCGGCAAGCGGCCCCTTCGAAAGAAGGGCAGGACCGTGACGCCGGCGGCCTCCGTCCAACCGGAGGCGCCGGATAACCTGCTGGAGGCGCTTAAAGGCGCTTCCATCGAGGAAGAACACCGCACTATCATGAGTGCGGTGATTGAGAAGGTTCAGCTCGCAAAAAGCGGGCTGACCGAAGCCTGCAGTAGCCTTTTAACAGGCTTTGAGGTAAGAAGTAAAAATTATGTAATATAATACCACATAGACAGTAGCCCCTGATGCTTGGTTCGGTGTTCGGAAAGAAAAGCCGGACTAAGGATCTATAATAAGATATACGCAGGGTTGCATAAAATATGTCAATATGGGTTTGCAGGCTGCACTGCTGACCTCTGCCACACTAACGGCGGAGGTTGACGTGCTGAAAAAGGATCTTGAGCGGTCCGAGCAAGAGCTCGGCCATGCAAAGAAGTAGCTCGAGGAAAAAGAAAGTGAGTAACACCTCTTTGAATAAGTACCTTACAGAAAAGGATTTTGGTTGCAAATAAAATTAACAATGATAATATGTGCATTGCAGGGGCCACTAACGAGGTGGCAACCCTGAAGGATGCTGTGTCCGTGGCCGAACACAATGCGGCCACGGAACGGGCTGAGCGAGAAAAGCAAGAGGCACGGGTGGCGGAAGTTCGGCAAGAGCTCCAGGTTCTCATGGAAAAACATGAGAGTTTGGAGCGTGACTCCAAGACTCGAGAGTCCGAGCTTGCCTCGGCTCTCGAAAGTGCCAAGTCCGCCAAGGCCGAGGCCCATAAGGCCCTTCAGGAGGTTGAGGACATAAAGAAGATTGCGGCGGGTAAGGCGTTTTTCATGCAAAGCAGGCATGTTAATGTGAACTACCTGATACTTACCCGAATTCGGAGCTCTCCAGGGGCATTTGCAGATCTGCCGCGTAGTGCAGCTGATGCCGCCGCATTCTATCATGGTGAGGAGGCAAGCTTGACGGAGAAGGTCTTCTGGTCTCAGTATACTAAGGCCAGCCATCCGGTGCCCCCAAGCGACCAGCTGAAGCAGCTGGTCGAACTCCACAAAGTAGCCGAGGAGGCCATGAAGGGCCTCATAGTCCGGCTGTGGCCTGGACAGGCCATGCCTGGTAGCTACTTTGGCCTCGTGCGGCGGCTGGTGGATGCATGCCCTAGGCTAGATGTAGTCAAGTGCTCCGCCTGTATCGAAGGTGCTCGTCGGGCCCTTGCCCGCATAAAGGTGCAATTGGGAAAATTGGATGCGGAGAAGCTTCTCACGGACCCACCGCCACCGGGCAAGGAGTATCGCACGCCGGAGAAGTATTATAATATTGTCCTAAAGGGAGCCTACAATATTGCAGATGAGTGCTCCCGAAATGTAATCTTTGAGTGAACGCGCTGTGTATTTATCCTGTGCGCTGAAAACTTCGTTCATATGCGCCATGAGCAACGCTTGTTTAATTTAAAATATTACCTTCTGTTCGCCCGTTTATAAAATCTGAGAGATGGCAAGTCGTTGGCTTCAGCCCCCAAGCCACAAGTGCTGGGGTGTTCGGTGATAAACTTGAGCACTCTTGTTCCCATATTTGGGTCCATCTAGGGAGGCGCTCAACACGACGAACAAGGCGACCGGACTTATAATGCTTGAACACTCTCACTTAGCCATAGAATTCTATAATTTTAAATTTCGGCGAAGCCCCTGGTATTCGGAAGACCGAATCCGTGGCGCTATCCACGCCTTCATCGGACATAATCCGGAACTTCGCTCAAAGCGGCGTGAGTCTTTAAGGACCCGAAAAAACCTCTCGAACAGTGACCAGTCTCTCGCCTTATCATGCCGGTCAGTTTTAGCTTTCTCCACTGAGGCGTTAACCCGGCTCAACCGGGGCGCAATCGCAGTGGTTCTCCCAGTGCTACCTTAGCCGACGGAACGGAAACGTAAGGTGCCAAACACGGGAGCCGGGCAAACCCAACTATTGACCCAAGACATGATTCGGAGCCGATTCATATAATGCTATAAGTTCGGGGTGCCGCACTTGTGAAAGTGTTCGGACTTTATCACACCATAAATTGGGGAACATAAGCCCCTGGTGTATTATGCCGTACCAAAATATACGGGTGCCAGATGTCATATAAAGAGCATATATATATATAATGTAATGCAATTGCGATCATAAAGGTGCTGCATTATTAATGAAAGAAAAAATCTGCTAGTAGAGAGGACTGATACAAGTAGTGCGGTAAGCAAGGGATTTGGACTAAATAAACATGTCCCCCTCCAGGGATCAGCTGCAGATTTGGTGTATATAATTGAATTTAATGCTCGTAATTGATACCACCTGAGTGTTCGACGCGGCCTTCTTTAGTCCCTGACTGTTGCATCATGAGTTCGACAGGTTCATCGCCGGACGGGGCTTCTGGTTAACAGAGTCCTGTGTACAAAAAATAAGAAAAATAATAAAAAAGAGAGGCACATTTGCGAGCCCCTGGTGTGGTCGAACCGCACTCTGGGTCCGTTGTGATCGTGCCCCTCCCCTGTGCCCATGGTATCTCCAAAGCGTAATGATGTACGCGGAGTGTTATTCTTGCGATCATACGCAGGCGAGGGTTGGGGCCGCATTGCTACGTGTGCTCTGATCGCGCCAGGTGGTCTTGGTTGATATTGCTCCGGGCGCGCTTTGCTGTATCCGGCCGTTTAACGGCTGGACTCGAGAATTGCCTTAAAAGGCTGCTCTGTACTTCTGCCGCGAGGGCCACTGTATGTTCCTCCGTTCGGAGGGAGCGTTCCGTATTCCCATTGACCGTGATGACTCCACGAGGGCCTGGCATCTTGAGCTTTAGGTATGCATAGTGCGGCACCGCGTTGAATTTGGCAAACACGGTTCGTCCGAGCAGAGCGTGATAGCCGCTGCGAAACTGGACTATGTCGAAGACTAACTCTTCGCTCCGGAAATTATCCGGGGATCCGAAGACCACTTCCAGTGTGACTGAGCCTGTACAGTTGGCTTCCACTCCTGGTATGACACCTTTAAAGGTTGTCTTTGTAGGTTTAATCCTTGATGGGTCTAGCCCATTTTGTGCACTGTATCCTGATAAAGTAGGTTCAGGCTACTGCCACCGACCATCAGGACTCTCGTGAGGTGAAACCCATCGACGATTGGGTCTAAGACCAATGCAGCGAATCCGCCATGGCGTATGCTGGTCGGATGGTCTCTTCGATCGAAAGTGATCGGACAAGAGGACCATGGGTTGAACTTTGGGGCGACTGGCTCCATCGCATAGACGTCCCTTAGTGCGTGTTTCCTCTCCCTCTTGGGTATATGGGTCGCGTATATCATATTCACCGTCCGTACTTGTGGGGGAAAACCCTTCTATCCTCTGTTTTTCGGCGGCCGGGTCTCTTCCTCGTCGTCGCTATTTAGCCCCTTGTCATTGTTTTCGGCAATTAACTTGCCGGCCTGCTTGAATACCCAGCAATCTCTATTGGTGTGGTTAGCTGGCTTTTCAGGGGTGCCATGTATCTGGCATGAGCGGTCGAGTATTCGGTCCAAATTGGACGGACCCGGAATGGTTCTTTTAAATGGCTTCTTCCGTTGACCGGGTTTAGAGCCTCGGAATCCGGCATTGACCGCCGTATCCTCCTTATCGTCGCCATTAATTCGGCGCTTGTTTTTGTTTCGACGTGACCTGCCGTTGTTGTCCTTAGTATCCGGACTACCAGAATTTTTACGGAGGTTGTTGCTGTGGGCTAGCCAGCTGTCCTCTCCCGCACAAAAGCGGGTCATTAACGATGTGAGGGCTGTCATGGATTTCGGCTTTTCCTGCCCCAGGTGCCGGGCTAGCCATTCGTCCCGGATGTTATGTTTGAAGGCTGCAAGGGCCTCTGCGTCCGGACAATCGACGATTTGATTTTTCTTCGTCAAGAACCGTGTCCAGAATTGTCTGGCCGATTCGTCTGGCTGCTGAATGATGTGTCTTAGGTCATCGGCGTCTGGTGGTCGCACATATGTGCCTTGGAAGTTATCAAGGAATGCGGCCTCCAGGTCCTTCCAACACCCAATTGACTCTACGGGCAAGCTGTTAAGCCAATGCTGAGCTGGTACTCTAAGCTTGAGTGGGAGGTACTTTATGGCGTGGAGATCGCCATATGGATGTGGAGAAGATAGTCTTCGATCCACACCGCGGGGTCTGTTGTGCCATCGTAAGATTCAATGTTTACGGGTTTAAACCCTTCGGGGATCTGATGATCCATTACTTCGTCAGTGAAGCACAACGGGTGTGCAGCGCCCCTGTATTGAGCAATATCGCGACGCAGCTCGAGAGAGCGCTGTCTGCTGTGTTCGGCCCGGCCGGGGTTATTGTATCCGGCATGACGGTATTTGTCATAGGTCGTAGGGCGCCCACGTGATCCATAGATGGATCGGGATTGCCTTGCTTTGTCCTCCAATATGTCTCGCAAGTCCGGCGCGTTCCCTCTTGGCTTCGTACTTTTGGAGCGATGCCGGGGTATGGTCTTGGCTGGGGGCCTGGATGCCTCTCTGTCACGACCACGGGGTGGTCGGTCAGCCATATCATGCACTGGTGATTGATGTATGTGTGCTTCCTCCTCTAATCGGGGGAGCAGCTTGCGTTTTGGGTAACTTTTGGAGGGACGTTCGAGTTTATACTCTTCGGCCGCGAGGACCTCGGTCCATCGATCGGCCAGCAGGTCCTGATCATCTTGAAGCTGTTGCTGCTTTTTCTTTAGGCTGTTTGCTGTGGCGGTAAGCCTGCGCTTGAAGCGCTCTTGTTCAACGGGATCCTCGGGTACGACGAATTCGTCATCGTTGAGGCTTGCTTCGTCTTCGGAGGGAGGCATATAATTATGATCCTCGACCTCTTCGTCTGCCGCCCCCTCATGAGGGCTTGCTTCTACATCCTCCTGCGCTGAGTCTTGCGGGAGGGGATTGTCTTCGGCACTCTCTGGGGTATTATTATCTCCTGTGCCGGAATCTCCGTTTTTGCTGTGGCGAGATTTAGAGCGGCGCCGCTGACGCCGGCGCTTGGGCTGTTTCTTTAAGGAATCTGCCTCCACTGTTCCTTCGCCGTCCCCATCTTTTGGGGTATCCACCATGTATACGTCATATGACGAGGTGGCCTTCCAGTGCCCTGTGGGTGCTGGTTCTTGTTCGTCTCCGGCGTCGTCGTCCATAGCGTCGATGTCTTCGGAGTCGTAATCTAGCATGTCGGTTAGATCGTTGACAGTGGCTACAAAGTGGGTGGTGGGTGGGCTCTGAATTTCTTCGTCGTCCGCATACCAACCATCCTGGCCATAATCCGGCCAGGACTCTCCTGATAATGAGATATGCTTTAGTGAATTTAAGATATCACCGAAAGGCGAGCATTGAAAGATGTTCGCGACGGTGAATTCCATAACCGGCGCCCAATCTGGATCGACTGGTAGGGGCACGGGAGGTTCGGAGTCCGGCGAGGAGTCCGGCGCCTCGGAATCACGAGTTTCACAGGGGACAAGATTAGTGTTCGGCTCCATCGCCATGGATGTTGAAGCCCCCGGGGCGGCATCCATCCACCGGCCCTCGATCTGGGCGATCGGCTTTGGGCTAATGGCCGGAGCGGATTCGTGTACGGCCACCAAAGCACTGTTCGGCGGCAGAGCTAGATCATGCCCATCGTTACAGTGCGGCGCGCTTGGCTGTGGCTCGAGTCCGTCGAGGATCAAGTCTCCTCGGACATCGGCCGTGAAGTTTAAGCTTCCAAATCTGACCTGACGGCCAAGGGCGTAGCTTTCGATCTGCTCCAGATGGCCAAGTGAATTGGCCCACAGTGCGAAGCCGCCGAATACGAAGATCTGTCCGGGGAGAAAAGTCTCACCCTGGGCAGCGTTGTAGGTTGAAGATGCCATCAAGCCTATCGGTGACGACACAGAGGAACTCTCAATGAAAGCACCAACGTCGGTGTCAAAACCGGCGGATCTCGGGTAGGGGGTCTCGAACTGTGCGTCTAGGCGGATGGTAACAGGAGACAAGGGACACGATGTTTTTACCCAGGTTCGGGCCCTCTCGATGGAGGTAAAACCCTACTCCTGCTTGATTAATATTGATGATATGGGTAGTACAAGAGTAGATCTACCACGAGATCAAGGAGGCTAAACCCTAGAAGCTAGCCTATGGTATGATTGTATGTTGTGTATGTTGTCCTACGGACTAAAGCCCTCCGGTTTATATAGATACCGGAGAGGGCTAGGGTTACACAGAGTCGGTTACAATAGTAGGAGATCTACGTATCCGTATCGCCAAGCTTGCCTTCCACGCCAAGTAAAGTACCTTCCGGACACGAGCCGGAGTCTTAAATCTTGTATCTTCGTAGTCTTGGAGTCCGGCGGACATTGATAGTCCGGCTGTCCGAACACCCCCTAGTCCAGGACTCCCTCAGGAACTGTTAGTGGACAGGTACTGACCCACAGCAGCAAGAGCTGACACTGGGGTTATAGTTTCCTCGCCACCTTCAGAAGTTGGCGGTTCCACCATTTTTTCCAGCTCGCTAAAAAGCTGAGATTTTACAATAGTAGTACCAGAACAGAAGATACTAAGGAGGCATCAAAACCAAACAAAATAGCTTTGGTCTATATACAGAACTTATTCTGGTAAACCCATGTAAAATATTAGTTGTATTTTATTGCAAAGTACATAATAAAACCAGGTTCCAAACATATGACCATGTACCATCGCTAATGTATTGTCTATTTCTTCACATTGTATTGAGGGCTAAGGATAACGAGACGAAGTTTATAATACGGTAAGCATAGTATGACATCATTCATATCACAAAACAACTGAGAACAGACAAACAGGCAATTGTAACATTGTGTGGGCAAGTCCAACACGGAACTAGATTACGGGTCAAGATCAAAGGAACATCACTCCTCCCTTTTAAACCTTGTAAGGTGCAATGATACGCTAAGACAATTGTGTATAAAATTGAAAAGAGTAATAGGCATTGGTTGCAAACCATGCAGTTCAAGGCACAAGTCAGAGTAAGTAGTAGTTAAAAGGCATGAGGATTAAGGACTTACAACAGCGGCTTTGACTGGTGTAGCCATGCCCTTCTTCTTGTTGGTGTGACAGTCCTTGAAGATTTCCACATCATTTGGTTCAGGTACTTTTTGGTCCTTGCAGGCTTTCCTCTGCATTTCGAACAAGTCAATATAGATCTGATAATATGGTACAGCGAAAAGAGTGAAACAGCAACTAATTACAAGAGCCTCGCAGTGTGCAATATAGCTACAAGATCCTGTCGTCTGTTGGAATTTCACTTTCGTACGGTTGGCCTTGTTCTTTGAATAGTTCACCTACAAGAAGATAGATTTGTGTGGCACATGCGTCAATAGGACTTCAACATGTGATATGATCACATATGTATAATGTACCTGATACTTCGGATCAGACCAGTGTTTAACAAGGCCCCTCCAGTCTTCATCCGATATATTTTCCAATGGAGATGTTTGGGAAAGTTCACTGTTAGCCTTGCCTTCGAAGTGAGTTTTCCTCAAGTTATACTGATACTTTCGCAGAGCAGACGTGAAAACATGGGTGCAAGCTTGTCTGGTTGCATCATCTTGGCTATCCAACTTGAACCTCATCTGTTGAAAATTATGGGAGTCTCATTATCAGCAACCTAGAAAGTATGGGACAGAGCAAGACGATATTACTAGTTTCCATACATAACCATACTTACAGATAAATGGTCGAGGAAGGTGTTGAACTGGGTTTCGTCTTTGTCATTCCTGTACTGAATCCATGTTGGGAGGATACGTACATGAACCTAACGGCAACCGTTGCCTCTAATACTACGTACATGAACCTAACGGCCTTTTTAAACCTACCTCAAAATGGATCTCCATTCTTCCTCCTCTAGATTTAGTTAACCTATTGAGCATTATCCTTGATGTTTGTTTCCTCTTGCGCCTAGGTGCTAGTCCAACAACAAACATAGGAAGTGCTAGTGTACATCAAACTGTGAGACTACATATAAAGAAGCATGCAACTGTAACTTGACTCCAGCAACTACCTTCTTGCTGTTGAAGATCACAAGGTTCATCTGATATTGCCAACTCGTCTTGTGTCAAGAGTGCTTGGGAAGTAGTGTCAGGTGGCAAGGGAGCTTGGGAACATGCTGCTAGCTTAGTTGACGCACGAGTATGTCGTGCAGCTAGTAGTACTGTGGTAGGTGTTGCAAGAACTAGGGTTGTATTTGCTTGTTTGGTGGCGGCTATTTGTTTCTGTTTTGCTCTTTTGCAGTTCGTGTAGCATGGGATGCCGTGTTTGTAGAATTTTCCGCTGGACTTTCACATTCTATTGCACCATCAGTACCAGCAGAATCTGTAGGATTCATCCGCTTCTTATTCCCTGCCATTCTCTGTTTCTTCCTCTTTCTCTGTGTCATGTTAAGTCAAGCCGACAAGAAAAATGAATAAAATTTAGTTCTTCAGAACAAATTGATGCGTGATGCAGACGAATAAAACTTTGTAGTTAGACAACCACATGATAGGAGGATGTAATATGTATGAAAAACAGGACGGAAGAGATAACCAGAACTATGATGTGTAAACTAAGAAGAAGACATTTCACCAAATTAGAAGCAATGCAATGGAAGGTAGACACCATATGAAACATGCTACAAATATCGCTCTGCCAAGTTAACAGTGTCTGAGCATAAATGGCCTTTAAACAAATGTGAAGCAGTACAAGAAATAAATCATATGCAAGATGCAAACAACATCACAGTACCATGTTAGAGGTCTCTCGTCATTAGTGCCATTGCATATTCACAGCATTGCATATTCACAGCTTATGATGTGTAAACTAAGGAGAAGGCATTTCAACAAATTAGAAGCAATGAAAGCTAGACACCATATGAAAGATGCATATAATATCACTCTACCAAGTTAAAACTGTCTCGTCATAAGTGCCATTTCAAAAAATTAGTAGTACAAGCTAGAAAAGAATGTGAGATGTAACCAATATCACACTCCAAAGTCAAACGTGTCTTATGATAAGTGATTGTTGCAGGTTACACAATAGTAGTAATTTGATGTAAGAACATGGTGTGATAGACAGATATTGTATGTCTAGAAACAGGAACACGTGTCTTATTCAAGTATAATGTGTAAAGTAAGTAGATGGAATTCAACAAATTTAGAAGCAATACAAGCTAGACATCACACATAACATGCAACCACATATAACAATGCCAAGTTAGAGGGAGCACCAGTGATGCTGCACTAGGGGAGACGTGCTCATCATAAACACAACTTTGTTGAGTGTCTATGCATGTGTTGTCTTGGGAATCATCTTGGGGGTGTGGAGGAGTAGAAACTGTAGAGGCCCTCCGTTTGGAAGGAGCACCTTTATCCGCTGCCTTGCTAACTTCCTTCCGCTGTATTGATTTTGAATTGTCAAGTAAAACCGACAAGAAAAAGCAATAAAATTCTCTCTTAAGAACTCATTCATGCATGATACTGAAAATCACTACTTTGATGTAAGGCAAACACATGATACTAGGATGGAATATGTACGAAAAATAGGATGGCATAGCATGTTCACAACTGTTTGTGTAAACTAAGCAGAAACCATTCCAGCAAATAAGAAGCAAAGCAGGCTAGACACCACATGGAAGATGCAACCAATATGACTGCCAAGTTAAAAGCGTCCCATCATAAATGGAATTTCAACAAATTAGAAGCAGCGCATGCTATAAATCATATGAAAGATGCAACTAATATCGCACTGCATATACTAAAGGTGTCTCGTCATATTGATTGATGTGGGATACAAAAAAACAATAGTTTTATGTAAGGACATGCTTAATAGACAGATGTACTATGTACTAAATACAGGAAGGCATGTCACATTAACAGGTATAATGTCACATTTACAGGAGTATAAGCTAAGCAGACTAGCACATGCAGTTTAACGAGATTGGAAGAATTACAATCTAGACACCATATGCAACATGCAACCACATATCACGCTGCCAAGTTAGAGCAAGCACCTGCAATGCTAGTGTAGGGGAAATGTTGTAATCAACTATAGAGCTACATTCACTATCTTCATCTAGCATTTCTGTTTCTTGAGAATCATGTCGGGAGGCTGACGCTGCATTCTTTAAATGAGGAGTAGTCCCCTTGCCTGCCTGCCTCATCATAAGTGGTTGATGAGGGATACACAAGAACATTAGTTAGATGTAAGAACATGGTTAATACACAGATGTACTAGTATGTACCAAAAAACAGAAAGGCATGTCATATTCAAAGGTATAATGTGTAAGCTAACTAGATGCAATTTAACCAAATTGGAAGCAATACAAGCTAGACATCCGGATGGAGTGGTGAACATGATCATCTAGGACTTGAGAGCCTGGTGGGAGGCGGGCTGCTTCGCCACCATGGCAGCTTTTTAGTTGGTTTCCAGGTGATGCTTGTCTTTGTTGGGCTTGTCACTGGCTCGGCTAGTGCCTGGACTAGCTATTTGTCTTCTGGTGCTCACAGGATGGTGGTTCATGTAAAAAATATCTTTCCTTATCTTAATAAAGACCGACTTTGGCCTTTCGAATACAAGCTAGACACCAACATGCAACCACATATGACACCGCGAAGTTAAAGCAAGCACATGGGATGGTGGTTCATTGCGAGCGAGGTCATCAACTACAGAGCTACGTTTACCGTCTCCATCTGCTGAAACTGCACCCTTTATAGCGTTGTAACGTGTCTTGCCTACCCGTATACCAAGATGGAGCGACTTCTCTCTTTTCTTTGCTGCTTCTCTTCGGCAGGAGTGTCTGAAATACCCTTGCATAAAAACACAATAGTGAGAGTATGGGCGAAGTGTGTCTAGAACTAGTGCACTGTAAAAGTAGCAGATAGCAGGTGGCTTAAAATAAATGATAGGAGACATATGATAGCTGTACAACATTGCATGGCAAACAAAATTATATTCTACTCCATATGATTTTGTAATATATGAGCACAGGAAATGCATGTACTCCTCCAGCACACCACCACATATGGTCATATCTAAGATAATAGTCGACTGAAAATAAATAGGTCAGTCGATTTTTTAATGAACCGTCCGATCTATAAGGAACGAGCAGATGGCCTTTGTCTACCTCCCGCCAGTCACTGTTGACGATCTTTCACGAACCGCCAGCGACCACCGGCCCAGACCCATGCCTCCGCCGCCCCACCCTCCCATCGACCTCACACCACCGCCGTGCTTGGCAGCGCCCCCAAGCCATCCCTTTAATCCCGGCCAACCACCAGATCGGGCGCCAGTAGGTCTAGGACGCAGATGCCCCTAAGATAAACACCAAGGCGCTGCTTCACCGGTGTAATAGTCGTACTAGCACCTGTTATGCCGGGGAATGCTTCCGTTAATTGGGAATCAACTGGCCAGAAATTGAAATTCAGGGGGGCGACGGACCTCTAGCTAAGGTGAAATAGTATATGGGGAGAAACCTTGTGCATCGCGAGTTACTCAGAACATCTAGTATCAAGAAGAAGCGGTCAACTAGTGTCTTCTATGGGAGGAATACCGTGCAAGCAGAGACGTCAGATTTGCACGAATAAGAGAAGAGGAGTACCTTCTACGGTTGCCGGTGTGGTCACCTCCAAATGTCGCGCCGATCTTCTTGTTTTTATCGGGGAAACCGATGTTCTGGAGGGTGCAGGCTTGGAAGAACCCATGGCCAAATTGTTGACTGTGTTGCTGTGGCTGTATGTCGGGGAAGGGGAAGCAGATCCGAGGCGGCGAAAGACGACGTAGCAGGAACAACTCCAGTGCGGTGGAGGCTGGCGAAGTTGGAGCGGCAGTGGTGAGGCACAGGACGGCGTGGTTGAACTGGCTCGGGTACGGACGGCTCGGCTCGGCTTCAACTACTAACCGTGGAGGGCATTGCGGTTGAGGTTGCGGTGGACAACGACGTTGGGGTATCGGCTCCAACGTGATGGAGGAGGGCGGCGGTTGATTGGTGGGATGGGTGGCGGACGCAGGACGCCGGGGTTTCGCGGCTGGTGGAGAGGTAGTTTTGGCGCCCACGGAGACGAATGGGGAATCGTATGGGGAGGGACCATGTTTCGGTCTGGGACGCGCTTGTTTTTGGCTTTTTTGAACAGAAGATGGGACGCACTTGTTTGAAATTTGGGGAAAGTACAAACTTTGCCCCCTCTTAAATTTCGGACCTACTGCGGGTCGGGGGTAGGATGGTAATCCCAGGTGTCCCAAATAGTGGGCGGGAGCGATTTCAGCCACACGCATGTGTGCTTAGGCGGCAATTGTGTATTAATGTTTTTCGGAGGCAGTTGCGTGGCGTCTAGATGAAGCTACAAACCTACCCCGGTTTAGACCTTTGGACATTGGGCCGGTAGGTTTCACAGGTCAGAGTTATTAGAAAAGTAATTTCCTTGTACTACCAAACATTGGTCTCACGCGGTTTCGGGCGAGTAGAGGCTCTTTTGGCGCTTCGTTCAAAATTTTGAAACACAAGCATTCACGTTTAGAGTTCTCTTGAACTATGAGGATTGACCTAAATAGACAATGTTATATTTGACCTTGTATGCTTGAAAATCTCATTAAATTATCCACTTCCTTTTGAATTTTGACACTTGAAAATCCTATAACTATAATTATTTTGGAATGGAGGGGCTAAATTTGAATCTATTTTGTACATGATTACATATGCTATTATGTACAAAATCAGAGCAAAGATTGGTACCCCCATAGTTTAGGTATGGTTTACAAATGCCATGATATCAAATTCTAATAATTGAATGGACTTCATGTTGAATTCGATTTTTTTAAACCACCTTAGGTTGAATTCAAATGTATACTAGTTCATAGGTAGCTATTTATAAATGTCCATTGTGTAACTTTCGTATGTATAATGTGCTTTACACACACAACATGAACTATACTCACGTTTATATTCGATTGCTAAAGCGATGCATTGTCTGGAGTTCAAAATACTAACTATGTCGATCAATTGTGTTGAATAATAACATAGACATGCTCAAATTCGATAGAATCTAGATGTCTGATGGATCAATGACCGCTCCTTACGCGAATTGCAAATATCATGATCCCATCCTAATATTTGGATACAATTTATATCTTTAATAAATGTGTAGAGCAGTCTTTTACGTGTAGTTTCACTCTGCATCGGTGGTCTCTCACACATGCTCACACACTCTCTCCCGAGGTGTCTTTATCGCACACATTCTCTAGATATAACCCTCCCTCTCTCTCGTAACCATTTAGAACCGTTTTCAATAACCTTTATCACAAGCACTCTTCCTCTCGCAAACTTACACATGCACAATCCTCATTGACCCTTTCTATATACATGGACCTGCCTACGTGTCTCATGTACGCATATTATCTTTACGCCTGTCTCTCACGCATTATCTCACACCTCTCTTCCTAATCGACGAGTATGATTCTAGCAGAGCATTCTGTAGGATGCCCCTTAAAGTTAGGTTGGATGAATAGTAATATCAGAGATAAAGGGGTTACCTTGGTCCGAGAACCTAGGGTTACAAATCCTAGCCGGCTTTGTTAGTGGACACAGAGTCCTTCACAATTTTGCTATCTTTGTCTTGTACGACTGGTCATCCATGGGTCTTCCTAAATGTGTCATGGGCCGACCAATGTGGCGTAGGACGGAACCAAACAAAGGGCCTCAGCTCGACCCACCGGACCTCACGCGGTGACACACCCTCTGCCTCCACGTCTCATTATCTTCACACACCCACACATACCAACACAAACACCACACACATAGAAAAATTCTCCTGGTGCCTCTATTCCCTCCCCCCTTTCATATACACACTCAAGGGAATGGAATCTCT
>NC_057810.1:288393853-288402600 GCF_018294505.1 Triticum aestivum | reverse complement strand
GGCCCCTCTATCCATGCCTCTCTCGAATACGTAATACACACACATACCTCTCTCGGCCCCGCCAAATGCATCAACTACATATTCACACATGTTACATCACGTACCCCATTGATCTAAAAAGCCCTCTCTTCACGTTTATTTCGCATACAACATTCCTTTTGAATAAAATGTGGCCAAAAAATTATTTTAGAGTTTCTACATATATACAACATTACAAAGTTATATGGAGGAGTACGAACGCTAATTTGCATTGCATTGTGCCCACAATGATATTTATTCCGCACTGTGAATTTGTATATTTTTGTACTATATACAAAGTTAGTCATAATAAAGAGAAACGAAGAGCATCTCTCTCTCCACTGCATACCCCCCTGTACGCCCCTTTCACGTATGCACACAAAACTATCTCCATGTCCTCTAAAAGTAAGCCCCCACAAAATTCACGCGTTTTTCATCTTTCTCTCGCGATATATGCAATGACGATCATTGTATTTGAAGTGAAAGCACGATACATACATTGGACTTCATAATCCACTCATTACGGTCACCGTTTACATTTAGTGGTTATTATACAGTCATGGGCTCACCGTACAACTTTGTATTTGCTCATGACATGACTAGTTGACCAGTTGAACGCTCCACGTCGCACGTGATCTAGTGTTGCATCACATTATCTCACTAACATCGTGCCCACCTGTCGACTTGTATCTACTCTACATCTACACTATTATAAAATACATAAAATACACTCTTATAAAAAATAGAGTTGGTGATGATGGTGTGCCTGCCATCCTGCAATATAGGTCGTCCGATTTATATCTGACGGATAGGAAAGAAACTATGGCAGTTTTGCAAAAAGGTACCCACACACCTCTCCAACATTTGCAAATAAGGCCTTCCCTCGTTCATCCTTTTCTCTCACAAGATAAACAAGTCATACAAATGCATCTTGATGTTACGTGCAACGCACTGGCATCTTGCTAGTAAGAATAAAAACAAACGACAAAAAAATATTTTGATGGTGGTGCGAAGTCATGACCGCGGGAACAGCGGACAAGGTGGCCTTGTATTGGTATGCTAAGCCGTCTGTTTTAACACACAGGAGCTGGTGTGGTGATTATACACATACACGCATGCACACGAACTCTATCCACGCAACACTCACAAAAACACATGCACCCACGCATGCACGCAACACTCACACATACACACGCAGCCACGCACGCACGCAACACTCACACGCACACACGCACGCATGCATGCACACACCAGTACACCACACGACCAACACACACTCTCACGCTCAAGTGCTCAACCTACACATGCATGCGCACACATCAGGCCCTGACAGACACATACACAACCAGGTGATTCCCGCGCACGGGTTGGAGCCTTGTCGCGCCTGCGTAAATTTGTGTTTATCTGACCTTTTCCCTATGCGAACTGAAAGGTGGGACCCACAAGGAACATGGTTAATTTAACTAGTCAACATGGCGCCACGCAGACTATTTGGCCGGTCAACAGAGTGCAATCCGATGCTGAACTGTGAGCAAGTGACCGGATAATCACAGCAAAATGCATATAGTGACCGTAATCAGCTTATTCTGAAGTTCGGTGACCGTACTATGCTTTTCTCTCTGTAGGCCCTCCAAAACTACATCTCTACACGTTCTCGCATGTTACATCTAACAACTATGCAATACATCACTACTACTACACTCTAACACAATAAATCATATGTGTTTTTAGTTTTACTAGATATCATATTGTTACTTATAATTATTCAGTTTGCATACATTAAAATTGCCTTTGAAATGCATGGTCAGTATCATCTACCGCGCGGGAAAAATTCCGCCCTTTCCTGTTTAATCGGGTTTGTATCAATGGATCGTGCGAAACAGCAAAACTATAGTACTATACAGTACAAGTGACAGTTCACTAGGCCGTCGTGTCGTCTAATCCTCTGTCGTAAGAGTGGAGCGCCCGTTTTCATAAATCTTCTAGTCCCTTTCGCCGACATGTGGGACATCAAGCTACTGGGTCCACGTGCCATACCGGAATACAGTGCAGAGCAGCCGGGGTGAAGCACCCCAGTCATGGCACCGGCGTAGTAATGAGCAATGAGGCGTCAAATCACAAAGTTGCACCTTTCCCATAGTTAAGTTGGAGGGACGAAGTAATAATGCTAAAAAAAGAAGTTGGAGGGACGAAGCAACCATCATTTCACTCGTTGTTGAATCTGCTTCTCCTCATCTTCTTCAACTTAACCACATGTTGCTTCTGCCGTTGTTCTGCCTCATGTGGGACGCGGATCAGCTTGGTCGCTTCTCCCTCATCTTCTTCAACTTAACCACATGTTGCTTCTGCCGTTGTTCTGCCTCATGTGGGACGCGGATCAGCTTGGTAAAGCAATGGCACATGGGACCGCATGTTAGCAAACCGCCAGGACAATGTCCTCCGAAAATAAGAAACCTCCCCCGCCATCCGCGCGGCAAAATCACCTCCTTTTTACTAATCTTTGATTCTATAATTTTTTAGATCAATATAATTGAGATTTGTATAGATAGCACATAGGAGCAAAACCAAGTGGTACGGTTAAGGGCATCCACAATGTGTAGCCAAATGTGAAAATAGCTTTTGGCATCGTGGGAACCATTGTGGATGGCGTTGCCAAAGCCAAAAAGATGGAACCGAAGCTCCCTGATTGATTGATTGAAGGAATAGAAAAATGCAACGTCTCTCCTCTTTCTCCCATGCTTGGACGCATGTAGGAGTAGTACAGTATAGAGCATAGAGTCTACTTCTATCACAAATCACAAAGCAGTGAGGCATCAAATCACAAAGCACGGACGAAGCAACTATCATTTCACTCTTCGCTGACTCCGCTTCTCCATCATCTTCTTTGAGAAACCATCTCACCGCACTAGTACTCCTAGTAGTAATACTAGTAAAGGACTTCCTGGATGCAAATAAGGCGGTTGTCTCGGCTTGCAGGCGGCACTTGCGAACGATTTACCATGGTCTACCTCAATGGTGTTCTCCGTCGAACGCACTTCGCCAAACCACACAAAAAAAGTCGTCGACGTCACCGCAATGGGCAAGGAATTCAAATATAGTTACTACCTCCATTTTTTTGTACACAAGGCTAGTATATCAAAATTACAATTTGCAAAGGGCCACTAACACTAATCGAGGCAAAATTGATGGGTTTAGCAACCAAGGACATTAATATCCCCTGCATGCATGCGGAAGTGAGAAGGTTCGTTTGCATGGCGCTACATTAATCAAGCGATGAGGAGTGAGATGGTTAGATCTTTGGTCTTTCGAGAAAAAAATACGCATTAATTGATACGTGAAACGAGGATTTCTATCGAAGGAAAACCCTGCCTTTCTTTTTTAACAATAGTACTCCTAGTACGTACTACCTCCATCTTGGGTTATAGGTCCCTTTTATAGTTTGTGCCAAATTTTGACTAAAGATTTAACTAACAAAATGTTAATGCATGTCAAGAAAAATTATCTCATTGGATTTGTATTTGAAACATAGTTTTGAAAAATATAATGTTTGGTGACATGCGTGAACATTTTCTTAGTTTAATCTATGGTCAAAATTTGGCACGAAATACAATGGGGACCAATAAACCTGTACAGAGGTAGTACGTACTTATCCTGTTTGGGTCTTGGCCTTGCATTGCCAAACTTCGGCACACATTTTTGCCAAGCTTGCCTAAAGTTTTCAAAATGAGAAGGAGGTACACTTGAGCACGGCTGTCGCGGTCGCACCGCACCCTCACACGGTCGCTCCTGCACGCCGCGGTTGCACCGCACCCTCACACTTCGCTCCTGCACGCCGCAAACCCAACCAAGGGAACGCACCCTCACTGACACATGCTGTCGCATGTGAACCAACCAAACTCAGCCATCCTATCGCTGACACATAATTTTCGTTCATAGAGTATGTTTATCCAACCGGAGTATCCATATGGCCCGTGTAGTGGTCTGTTGGGGAAGAAGAAGAGGTGAGGAAGAAGGAAAGAAGGGTTACGAGACGTAGGATATTCATCCAACCGCCTGAAATGGTAGACTCAGGCGACTTGCATAACAAATAGTATGTTTTTACACAATAAAAGATCCATAATAATAAAAACAACAACATAAAGAAAAACTATCATTGCTCGCGGAAAGAGACGGCCTCGTCGTCTTTGGCTGCCAGCGCGAACCAGCCGTCGCTGCCGACGTGTGTCCCCGCATCGTGGTTGTCCTCGACCTCCAGCTACTCGTTCAAGCAGAGCATGCGGGCGCTCTGCATGGATGAGAGCACAGCCCGGTTCAAGTCGAGGACGTCCGGTTCTGCCTGCAGGAGGGCCTCGATGGTAGCGGCATCCGCGCGCTCCGCGTCGAGTCGAGCCTCCGCTGCCCGGTTCAAGTCCAGGACATCCGGTTCCGCCTGCAGGAGGGCGTCGATGAGAGCGGCATCCGCGCGCTCCGAGTCGAGTCGAGCCTCTGCCGCCAAGTTCAAGTCTAGGACTTCCGGTTCCGCCCGCAGGAGGGCGTCGATGAGAGCGGCATCCGCGCCCTCTGCATCGAGTCGAGCCTCTGCCGCCCGGTTCATGTCCAGGACGTCCGGTTCCGCCTGCAGGAGGGCCTCGATGGCAGCGGCATCCGCGTGCTCCGCCTCAAGTTGAGCCTCCGCCGCCCGGTTCACATCCACGACATTTGGTTCCGCCTGCAGGAGAGCCTCGATGGCAGCGGCATGCGCGCGCTCCACTCGAGTTGAGCCTCTACCTCCCGGTCCTCCTTTAGTATGGCCATGTTGAACCGCTGGTCCGCCTGCACCATGGGGGACTCGGACGCTGGCACGGAGTCGACGTCCATCATCTCATACCCATCGGGGGCCTTCTGTGTCGTGACCTCCGCAATGAACATTGGATCGGCTTCCTCCTCCTTGTAGCTTGGCTCCAAAGAACTCGGGGATTCGCCCTCCGCAAAGCGAGCTTGGGAACGGAGGTCTGTGGCGCCGACCGCCGCCGCGATTTATGCGCAGCGCTCCGGCGTTAGCATCTTGTAGTAAGTGATCTTGCGGTGCACCATGGCTTTCCGGCAAACTAGGGGATGCTTGATGCGGGCTCTGGGATCGAAAGGTGGGGGAATGGGCTGGGGATTTGGTGTTGTTTTAGGGCACTGGCTGGCGTAGGCCGAGCAGCGAAGGTTCTGGTGTGAATAGTAGTTACGGTGACGACCGGTCAATCGGTTTTGACTATATATCGCTCTTGTCGCGTTCGCATTGCAGCCCGGCACGCTGGACCCTCCACGTCACTCACCGAATGGAACGCGCTTCGTCTTGCGTTTTCGCTCGCTTGTGGGACCACAGTTGAGAGCAACCAACGTCCCTCCCCCTCCCCCGGCCGCGTCATTTATTATACCACTACTCCCTCCGTTTTATGCGGAGTAAATAAAAACAGAGGGAGTATACTATGGATGAGGATCCCCTGACGTTGCCTAACCCATTGAGTAACTGACATGCGGGGCCTAGCAAGCATGGGATCCGCCATTAAGTGACCGAAAGGGAGGGTAATGTAGGGATACCTACGTCAGAGGATCCACTTCCACTATACTACTTTGACCAAATGTTAGAGTAATAATATATGACATGCAACTTACACAAAGGTTAGAGTAATAATATATGACATGCAACTTACACAAAGCATACAGGGTCTAATGCGTTTTTTGAGGCTAACTTTGACCAAATGTTAGAGTAATAATATAAGACATGCAACTTACACAAAGCATATGGTCAATTTCGTATGTGAAAGGAGTTTCCTATGATATAATTTTCACATTATACATCTCATGTACTCCCTCCGTCTAGGCGTGTAAGTCATCTTACGAAAACCAAATAATCCCCAAACACGTTGCCGCGGTGTATTAACTTCTACCTCGTTTCTTGTTTCTTGACATATGAACCAATAAGCGATTAGGGTGTGCATGCTTTTAATGACCTGAGACTATCAAACATGACATGCCGTGGTTAGTTCATTGCATGCAATACTATTAATTAGAAAATAAACATTAATGTCTCTCGTTTTCCCCTCCTCCTTGGTCATGGTGCACAGCCTAAGATGACTTACTCACCTATGTGAAAGGAGTACTATTAATCTTGTCAATAGTCAAATTGGAAACCATCTCGAGTACAAATCTAGGAGTACGTACGAATCTAACAATATTGATTGGGCGTTGTTGAATGTTGATACCTTTTTTTATCATAGTAGAGATACTTTGACTACACATAAAACTTATATGTAAGGTAGAAAGGATAGGAGGGAGTATATTTTACGTTCAAAAACGAAACAAACATTGAATACCCTTTATATATGATTTGTGGAAGCTATGATCACCGGTTCAAAATTTTGAATCCGCCTTAGGTGTAACGTGCCCCCACTCGTTCCCTCTCGATTTCATCTCGGGGTCCGGAGATCTATTGAAAGAGGACTAGGGTGGGTACATGCGAATGATACTTGGCAGAATGTTCAAATGAGGCATGCGAGAGGATGGACTCGACTGGAGGGCGACACGATCGATGGAGAAGAGGGTTGGAGAGGAATGAGAAATAAGCAAACGCCACATGATTACACTTGAATGGATCAAATAAACAATAAGTTGTCTCACTTGGCCTACATAGTGAAAGGCCTAATGCGCAACGCGGAGCACTGACGCTCGAATATGGCTGGGAAAACAGGGAAACCGACATGTGGGGCACACCCGTCGGGACGACGTAGTGCAGACTAGTCCAATGGAGGAGCTGGCCCATGACCTCCCCACCACCGACAACCGTTCATGTCGGTCTTTGGGGCCAACAACGGGGTGCAGCTCCAGCACCGCCTCTGGACACGGCGACCGCGGTGAGCGACACGCTCATATCGTCGATAGACATGGACGGTGTCAGTGTGCCGAGGGTGGCGTTTGTGCTGTGGCATGACCAACGGTATGTTTGGTTTGTGCCCAAGGTTGCCCCATCAAATCATTGGGTAGCCAAAATTTTGGTTGAGGTATTTGTTGCCCATGATTTGGCCGACATTGGCAAGAAAAATGAACTAGAGTTGGCTAGAGTTCATTGGCATGCCAAAGAAATGGCAACCATCCAAACAAAGACCAATCTTTGGGTCATGACCAAAATTTTGGTAAGGTGCACTTTGGCAACAATCCAAACACACCCCAACACCCGGCTCGTCGAGGATGCACGGGGTGCCGCAACGCGTCCGCGAAGTGGTGTAGCGCGGCCAACTGCATCCTCTGGGCCTGAGACCATGCCGGGTCGTCTTGCTATTTCAATGATATGTGGGGATCGCATTTGAGCAAAGGGCATCTCCAACGTTGCCACGACCGCAGCTGACTACCCTGGCACACCAAACCCTCGTCCCTCGCGCCGTTGCGCGGTGTGTTCCCAGCCAGCGCCAGCTGACCGCATTCATGCCGTCCGTTCGTATGTCGTCGTTAAGAGGCTCGGTGCCCGAGGAACCAACTCCGGTGACTTAATGACGCACCCGGACGCTTGGCCTCACCGGAATGCGCTACTTAAAGCGGCAATGCCCAGCTAACCTCCACACCATAGCGCATCATCCTCCTACCTGACACCACATCTGCCATGACCGCAAGTGAGAACGCTCTACGGGAGAGCTTGTCTTAGGGGATGAAGCTCGAGGTCGCTGCCCTCGCTCAAGTCGCCTCTAGCGATGCAATAGCGGCGTAGCCGGACGCGGACGCGACCGCACAAGCGGTGGCCACGCTGGCGGCCGACGACGGGAGCACCGTCAGCCACACGTCCTACTTGCCGCCGTCCAACGTCCGGCACCGCTGAGGTCGGGGACTCCTCTGAGGATGAGTATGGCGTGGGAGGCGGCAGGGCATGGTGTGCCAACTGGCCGGTCCGTATCCCGTGTTCTACTCTTCCTCGCCGGAGATCGCACCTTCACTTCATGGGTCTTGAACCCTGCCCCTGTACATAGGTTTAGGGTCAGATTTATTTTATTTTTCTGTCTTATAAAAGTTCGAAATGTAATGAAAATCTGCCGTGTTTGCATTAATGTCGGTCGGTGTATATGAACTTTCACAATAATATACATATTGTAGGAGTACTAGTGCACGGAAGATCAAGATCTTGTGGGAGAAAAGGATGAACGAGGGAAAGCCTAATCTGCAAATGTTGAGAGGAGTGCGGGTAAATTATCATAGTTTCCTTCCTATCCATTAGATATAGATCGGACGGCCTATATTGCAGGATGATAGGCACACCATCATCACCAACTCTGCTTTTTATTGAACCGAGACAAATTTAAAAACCCCAACTAAGCCAACCTCCCAGCATATCGCGCGGGAAAAGACCCGGCCGCGCCGTTTTAGTCGGGGTTACCGGATTACTAGTAGTAGTATCGATGGATTGCATGAAGCAACATTTTTTTTGAGGGGGCGAAGCACCTAGTTTAAAAGGAAAAAAGGCGGTACACTCACAACACAACTGTCGCGGTCGCATTGCACCCCACACACATTTGGTCCTACACACGGCTCACGCAAACGGAACGCGCTTCGGCTTGCCTCTTCACTGTCACGCGGGACTGCACTTGGAGAAACCGACCATGCGCCAAACTCCCTCCGCCCACCGTGCGAAAATCCCCCCCCCCCACACAAAAATTCCCCCCAAATTTGATTCAACCGCCCTTCTGCCAAATATTCCCCAAACCCCCTCCCCCCGT
>NC_057810.1:288389936-288393455 GCF_018294505.1 Triticum aestivum | reverse complement strand
GCCGATACGTCGGCGCCACGGTTCGTCGAGGGGACGCACGGCGATCCTCTCGCTCCCACAGTACGCTGTCGTAGACTACCGTCCTCTAGCCGTGCCGCCACCTCTAGCTACGTTCTTGTGGAGGCGCACAGCGGTCAGAGCCGCCACCGCTAGCAACGTTCATGTGGAGACGCACAGCGGTCAGCTTCTCCCACGATACGTGCATTCTAGACTGAGGCCCCGTTCATGTCGGTGTAGCGCTGAATGTTAGCTGATAGACGTTGTTAATCTCACTGTTTGCGTAAGTAGTTTACTGTCAATATGCTCTGCTTAAGAAGCTTCCTTGCCCTGTTCTGCACTCAATCTGCTTAGCTG
The DNA here is from genome assembly GCF_018294505.1 of Triticum aestivum. Lineage (NCBI taxonomy): Eukaryota > Viridiplantae > Streptophyta > Magnoliopsida > Poales > Poaceae > Triticum > Triticum aestivum. The sequence continues at coordinate 288,393,101 of NC_057810.1, read as the reverse complement.
AGATGGCATGCCAAGACTAATTAGTTGCTAAAATATCCTGCCATATATTTATTGTGACGTAGATTGCCATGGTCTAGTAGCCAATCTGTTAGGTGAAATAGCTCTACACCGTTTTATACTCGATATTTTTTGCTGCGATGGCCTTCGATAGTTTGATGGTTGTGTGCTCGGGCTCATTGACTGCTGAAACAGCCTGCCATAATTTAGCACTCAAATCTGTTTGCTGAATTAGCTTTACATATATTTCGTTACTTAGATCCGCTCGTCCAAATATCTTGCCATAGCTTTAGACATCGACCTAGGTATTTTTTTCTGGACTTCATAAAAAAGCATATATGTTTTTCCTGTAATATCTAGTAGAAGAACTAATTTGTATGTCTAACAGATGGACATGACTTGGATAACTTCTGCTCGAAGATTCTCTGCTGCATATGTCGAGGGGGTTGAAAACTTCATGAACTTTATCAGAGTTGAGTACGGTGGTCCAAAATCAGATGTGCTCTGCCCGTGTAGCAGTTGTATGAATTCAGTTACAAGACCCCAGTGAACTGTGCAAAATCATCTACACTTGTATGGGATGTCGGTCACATATACTAGGTGGATTCATCGTGGTGAAGATGTGAACATCAATGTTATTGACTACGTGGAAGCAGTAGATCACCATCTTGATCTGCCTGATGCTCAGGTGGAAGAGGAGGAGGAGGTGGTGGTGGCGGAGCCAGTGAGTTTGACCAACATTGAAACAATGGTACGAAATGCTCGTGCATTCCGTGAACTTTCACCTGCAGAAGAAAAACGGTGGGCCTGCATGTTGGAGCAATGCAACATTGCTGTCACCCCAGGAAACAAGTTGTCAGTATTCTCAGCTATGGTCACCTTTCTTCAGGTGAAGACATCTGAGCGGATGACCAACAAAACATTCGATGCGATGTTGGCTGCTTTCCGCAAATCTTTTCCAGAAGCGTCTGAGCTGCCACACACCTACAGTAAAATGAAGAATTTCCTTCATGCAGTTGGAATTGGATATGATATGATCCATGTTTGTAAGAATAATTGTGTTCTATTCTGGAAGGATTGTGCCGACTTAAGTGAATGCCTGAAATGCAAATCATCAAGATGGGAAGATGGTGATGCTGTGAAGAGGGTTCCTCATAATGTTCTGAGACATTTTCCAATTACACCAAGATTGCAGAGGTTGTTTCATGATGCTGAAACAAGAGAGGATGTACTGTGGCATTCTAGGAACCAGGGCTACAGAGATCAGAATGTAATGAGCCATCCATCTCATGGTAGTGAGTGGAAAAGCTTCAATGATAAACACAAAGAGTTTGCTGCTGACCCGAGAAACATTAGACTTGGCTTAGCTTCAGATGGATTTAACCCATTTGGCCACCAGAGCACCACATATAGCATGTGGCCAGTGCTTGTTATCACTTACAACATGCCTCCAAATGTCTGCACCAAAGATTCAAACTACATGATGGCCTTGCTCATCCCAGGTCCAAAAAGTCCTGGAAAGGATTTTGATTTTTTCATGGAGCCTCTTGTGGAGGAACTTCAATAGCTATGGAAGGGTGTTCTCACTCGAGACCTATATAGCAACCCACCAGCTGATTTCTTTCTGCGTGCTGTTGTAATTTTGTGCGTCCATGATTGTCCGGCTTTGGGCACTATGTCAGGGCGAACGACACATGGTTACAATGCATGTGTTCGCTGTGACAGGAATCCGCTGTCATACACAATACTTAGCAAGACCTATTACATTGGACACCGCCGTTTCCTTGCCAAGGACAAGCCGCATCCTAGAAAATACCGAAGACATGTGTTCAATGCAAAGCATGAAAACTGTGATGCGACAAAGAGGCTCACTGTTGATGAGTTGCAAGTGGAATTAGAGAAGGTCAGGCATATTACACGAGGAAACCATCCTGGTAATGGTAGCGGGAAAAGGAAGCATGGCACGGTAGAAGAGAGATTATTGTTTACCCGCAGGTCCACTTCGTGGGACTTGGAGTATTGGAAAGATTTGGATCTGCGGCATAATCTAATGTGATGCACATCGAGAAAATTATATGTGACAACATTATCGGCACACTTCTTAACATTGAAGTCAAGACGAAAGATACCTTAAAATCTAGGATTGATTTGACACACTTGGGTATCAGAAAGGATTTGCAGGTGCAAGATGAAGGTTAACCACGGGATATGGCACCACCTATGTACGTCTTGGACAAGGTAAAAAGAAAAGAATTCTACGAGGTCCTTTCACATGTGAGATTCCCACATGGATTTGCTTCCAACCCTGAAAGGAGAGTCAATGCAGATGGAAACAAGGTACAAGGGTTGAAAACTCATGACTGCCACATCCTACTTCAAAGGGTTTTACCTGTTATCCTTAGAGGATTGGGCCGCCTTGACTTATACAGAGCAGTTGCAGAGTTGGGACAATTCTTCCGGGAACTCTGTAGTAGAAATATCAGGATAGATGCTTTGGAGTGTCTTAGAGACAAGATACCAACTATCCTATGCGACCTTGAGAAGATATATCCTCCAGCCTTCTTTGATGTGATGGTGCATTTGGCTGTTCATCTACCTGATGAGGCACTACTTAGAGGTCCAGTACAGTATGGCTGGATGTACCCTATTGAAAGGCGGCTAGCACTACAAAAAAAGACACATCCGTGACATTTTGGGCCAAGCGAAAAGTTTTTCTGTCATACATATGACACTTCTATGACGATAATTGTGACAAAACCCGGTATCATCATAGATGTGGTGGGCTCATACTTCCATGACAAAAAATCATGACAGAAAATGGGCTTTTCATCCTGGGCGGGCCGGAGACGTAGCTGCATGACATTCTTTCGGCCGTCCATGATGGGAAAAACTGTGGTAGAAGCGAGGGGGAGGAAAATTTTGGGGAGTTGCCGGTTACGGTGGGAGGTCGGGGGCGGAGCGATGCGCGTTTCTCTTGTACGTACACGTGTGTGTGTGAGGCATTGGCACTAACTGAACCCGAGTGAGGCATTGGGCTCTAACTGAACCCAAGTGATTGCACTGCAGGCTACGCGTTACTGAACCGAGTGATCGATTGATGGCTGTTAACTGAACCCGATGGAGTGATTCCTTCACTACTGCTGCTAACTGAAGCCGATCGATGCTGCC
>NC_057810.1:288376281-288389742 GCF_018294505.1 Triticum aestivum | reverse complement strand
AACACAAGTCCGTTTCGTCCGTTTTGCGGTACGCCTGTCAGGACCCTGACTCGATGTCACATCGATCTAGCCGGTAACACCTCATATCACTTTGCGGCCTCACGCACGGTATCCCCACGGGTGTCGTCTTACCCTTTTCCCGGGACCGTTTGCGCCTTTTGGCTCACGTATATGATAGTGTCGCTAGCATCCATATGATAAGGAGCCCGGGATGACATGACTAGTCGTAAATCCAAAGTGGCACAGACTTACAGGGACAGGCATCCATGACCCAGCTTCGAACGTGTCGATCATCAGCAAGTGGGTCCGGGCTGTAGCACTGGGCTAGCAGGACTCCGGTAAACCGGGCTGTAGCGGGCTAACAGGACTCCGGTACTCAAGCGTGACATTTCCCCGAAGGGACAGACACAGGAACGAAGAAGGACACATGCCGGCCAGCCTAAGTGTTCCAGAGCAGTAGCAAGCTACCATGGCTCAGCGGTAACACTAGGAGACATTTCCCGGTAAGAGAGGCTACTAAAGATAAACAACTAGATAGTCAGATCCCACACATACCAAGCATTTCAATCATACACACAATAGCTCGATATGTGCAAATACAACGAAGCATCACAACATGACTCTACGACACAAGTACTTTATTTAAGGCTCAGTGAGCCATACATAACATACACAAAGGTACGGGTCTCACGACCCAACATACAAGTCATACAGTCATACAAGCCAGCAGCGGAAGTAACTTGTCTGAGTACAGACAACTAGTAAAATAAAAGAGGCTTGGAAAGCCTAGCTATACTACGTGGTCCATCACAAGCTCAGGGTCACCACCTGGGTCTTTAGCCTACTCGTTGATGTCAACGTCTACATAGAACCCATCAGAAGGGGTTGCAGCGTCTTCTGTAAAAATGTAGATTATAGCAACATGAGTACAAAGGTACTCAGCAAGACTTACATCAGATCCTACATACATGCATAGTATCAAGAAGGGTTGGTGGAGTTATTGCAGCAAGCCAGCTTTGACTCTTGGCTAGGCTAACCTACGATACTCCAACTTGAAATGGTTTTGCGCACACGAGTCCACTACTCACCACTTCAATACACTACCGAGGATCCACCTCCGTCTTCCTACGGAAGAGCCATCCTCGGCACTCACACTTATCTTGAGGCTTTTAGCAGTATCCATTTACTTGTCTATGAACTGTATAGGCAACCAAGTAGTCCTTTACCGCGGACGCGGCTATTCGAATAGATCATGTTAACCCTGCAGGGGTGTACTTCTTCATACACGATCTCACCACTTACCGTCGCTTACACGACATGTACTCGGCAACCTTCAAGCGGAAGCCCAACGTGGGTGTCGGCCACGACCTACCTAATCACCTAAGCCTCCAGTCCAGGTTTATCGCCTATTCGGGTTCCATCCGCAGGGAGTCCGGCCGAGGTTTCCCATACGGCCCCGAACGATGTGAACAGGGTTCCCGAGATACCTAACGGGTATTCGGTACACCGTGCCACGTACCTACCGCATCACAGCCCACCCCTACGGTCAGCGCTGTCCACGGCCTCCAATAGGCTACAAACACCAGAAACTACTTGCAACTCCTGGACGGAGAACTAGGGTGAATAAGAAGTCGAGAGGGTCCATTGGTTTCGGGCCCAATGCATGGTAGTAGCTGATTCTTAAATCACACATACAGATCTCAGTCCTTAAGGTCGGCTTCAATGAAACAACCCACCATGTACTCCTACATGGCCTCTCATCGATACCTTTACCAAATCGTGTTCACCACACCACTCTCATTACCGACATAATCATTTCACTCTAGCCCATCACCCAGATGAACCAGACCTGACACGACTCTAAGCATAGCAGGCATAGCAAGGTAGGAACAACACATACATAGGACTCAATCAACTCCTACACATGCTAGTGGGTTTCATCTAGTTACTGTGGCAATGACAGGTCATGCAGAGGAAATGGGTTCAACTACCGTGGCAGACAGCAGTTTGAATCGCGTTGTCTTAATGCAGTAAAAGAGAGCAGGAGCGAGAACATGGGATTGTATCGATATGATCAAATGGTTGGTTGCTTGCCTGATGGTTCGATGCACTGATACGGTTCTTCGTTAGGGTAATCACGGTACTCCTCGGGGGCAGAACCTGTCGCAAAGGACATCGATACACAAGCATCACCAAACAATGTGCAACAATATGATGCATGCATGAAACATGGCAATATGAGTGTGTTGGGCTAATGCAACTAAAACCAGAAGGGTTTGAACAAATTTGAATCATAGATTCAAATTTCAAACTCAAACATGGCCTTTTAAAGTGCTTTTCCTTGTTCTTCTTAAAACATCAATTTAACTTGTTTGATCATGCATGAGAATAGTACAGATGGATAGATTGGATTTTTCTGATCATTTTTCATATATAATTTGTCCAATTTGGAGTTACAGAATAAAAGTTATGGATTTTTGAAGGTTAAATAATATTCTGGAATTTTCTGATTTAAATTTAAATTCAGAAAATCAATTACTGCGTCAGCCTGACGTCAGTGTGACGTCAGCAGGTCAACAGGACAGGTCTGGGTCAAACCTGACAGTGGGTCCCGCATGTCAGGGTGATGATTTTAATTAAAGTTTAATTAAAACTAAACCTGTTTAATTAACAGGGCTGGGCCCCACCTGTCATTGACTCAGGGGAGTCAACCAGGGCCCACCCGTGGTCAAAGTCAAAGTCGGCTGCCGGCGTTTAGCCGCCGGCGAGCCCGACGCGGCGGCGGAAGTGGTTTTGGCCATTTCGGCCACCAAATGGGTCGCGGAGACCACCAGAGTGGAGCTGAGGACAAGCCGCAGCTCTTGGTGGAGTCCGTTGGGGTCGGGGTGGCCGGAGTTGGCGCCGGCGACGACTTTGGCGGCCACCGGGGTTCGGTCGAGGATGAACTTGGCGCTAGAGGGGTCGGTGAGGCTCGTGGAGTGGCTAGCTAGGTGCTGTGGGACTCGGGAAGCAAGATGGACACCATCTTGTGGCCGGAGTGTGGCCGGAAGCACGTCGGCGACGAGGTCCGCGACGGTGCGGGCGTGTGATCCTCGTGCGGTGGCTACACGGCTCGGGAATGAGAGAGAGAGGGTCGGAGGAGTAGCTAGGCTCACAGCGTTCCCGTAGAGGCCACCGGCGGGGTCGGGGACAAGCTGAGGCAGCGACGACGTTGAAAGGGATCTCCGGCGACGGCGAGCTCGGGCGAGGTCATTGCGGTGGTCTCGGGCTGCTCGAGCACACGGGGCTCGGCTAGCTCGATGAAGTGGACGGCGGCGAAGCTCCTGGACACGGTGGCACGGCGTGGGGTGGACGGAGGGCGTGGCTACGGCGAGGGGGTGGCGGCGATGGCGTCGGCCATGGCTGGGGCATGTGAGGGGGAGGAGCTGGAGAGGAGAGGGGGTGTCTGGGGGTTCGGGGGAGAGAGGGAGGCCGGTTCACGGCGTTAGCCGGGCGAGGGAGGCGGCGAGGCGGCGAGCAGCCGCGTGGCGAGCTGCGGTGCCGCCGCCGAGCACCTTGGCTGCCTGCCTGGCAAGCCAAGCAGCTCGCTGGAGCGGTGGCCGGGCTGGGCCGGCCAGGTGGGCTGGCTGGTGGGCGACAGGTAAGTTTTTCCCTTTTTTTCTGTTTCTGTTTTTTGTTGAATATATCTGCAACTTTGTTGAATTTAATAAAATACCTAGGCAACTTCAAAAATCACCAAACTATTCCTGGCTCATAGTTGGATTATTTCCAACATGAAACATTTTAGTTTGGAGATATTTGAGCATTTAAATATTTTATATTATTTTAAATGCCCAAATTCAAATATTTATGATTTAATTCAAAAACCCTAGGATGGCCTAGGAAAATGTGCACCACTTTTGGCAGAGGTTCTGAACCAAGGCAAAAATGATGGGCATTTTAGAAGGGCATTTCAGGTTCATTGAAAAATTATTTTAGTAACCCTAGTTGGTTTCAGAGGGGACTGGGGGTTCTGTCATCCCCATTTCAAGTTTCTGATGAAAGAGTAAACATGATGCAACACTCTAATGCATGACTAGCTAGGGTGTGACAACTCACCCCCACTCAAAAGAATCTCATCCCGAGATTTGGGTTCCTCCGGGAAGAAGGCGGGATATTCAAGTCGAAGACGATCCTCCCTTTCCCAAGTTGCTTCATCCTCAGAATGGTGCGACCATTGAACCTTGAGAAACTTGATATTATGACGTCGCGTGGTACGTTCGGCTTGATCAAGGATACGAATGGGGTACTCTCGATATGTAAGATTATCTTGGAGATCAAGCGTTTCGTCGTCCACTTCACGGATAGGATCCGAGAAGCAACGCCTGAGTTGAGAAACGTGAAAGACATCGTGAACTCTGGAGAGGTGCGGAGGTAGTTCCAACTGGTAGGCAACTTCTCCTCGTTTGGCGAGAATGCGAAAAGGTCCAATGTAACGAGGAGCCAATTTGCCTTTGATACCGAAACGATGGGTTCCCTTCAGAGGGGTGACCCGAAGATAAGCCTTCTCGTCAACCTCGAAAGTCATAGCCTTATGTTTTCGGTCATATTGACTCTTTTGACGAGATTGGGCTGTTTTCAACTTTTCACGAACGATACGAACTTGTTCTTCTGCTTCCTGAATCATATCTGGGCCAAAGAATTGTCTTTCCCCGGTCTCTGACCAGTTAAGGGGTGTTCGACATCGTCGTCCATAGAGAACTTCAAAAGGGGCTTTACCCAAGCTAGATTGATAGCTGTTGTTGTAGGCGAATTCGGCAAATGGAAGGCACTTCTCCCAGTCCATTCCGAAAGAGATAACAGAGGCTCGAAGCATGTCTTCTAGAATTTGGTTGACGCGTTCCACTTGACCACTCGACTGAGGGTGGAAAGCGGTGCTAAAGGAGAGACGGGTTCCCATAGCATTTTGGAAACTTTCCCAAAATCGAGAGGTGAAGAGACTTCCTCGATCCGAGTTAATTTCCAAAGGAACACCATGGAGAGACACTATTCGGGAGATGTACAAATCTGCCAGCTGACTAGCGGTTATACTCTCACGAACAGGTAGGAAATGGGCTACCTTGGAAAGACGATCGACCACGACGAAAATAGCATTATTCCCTCTCTTGGTCCTGGGAAAACCGGTAATGAAATCCATACTAATTTTATCCCATTTCCATTCAGGAATAGCTAAGGGTTGAAAGGTGCCAGCAGGCCGTTGATGCTCTGCTTTTACACGACGACAGACGTCGCAATTTGCAATATACTGAGAAATTTCTCTCTTCATCCTAGTCCACCAGAACCTCTGGCGTAGGTCCTGATACATCTTAGTGCTACCGGGATGAATGGTGAGAGGAGATTCATGAGCTTCCTTAAGGATTAATCGCCTTAGGTTGCGCACTTTGGGAACCACTAGTCGATTCCCGAAGTATACGACTCCTTGATCATTAATGGAGAAACAATTCGCAATTCCTTTTTGAATGTTTCTCTTGATGCGGGAGATTCCCGGATCTACCTTCTGTGCTTTGATAATTTGATCCGTAAGGGTAGGTTTTGCCACCAAGGTGGAAAGAAAACCTTGAGGTACAATGTGAAGGTTAAGTTTCCGAAATTCCTCATGGAGAAGCGGTTGACTTTGTTGTAACATCAGGTTGTTACAATAAGATTTACGACTTAGCGCATCAGCCATGACGTTGGCTTTCCCTGGGGTGTAGGTTATTCCTAAGTCGAAGTCTGTGATCAATTCAACCCAACGTCTCTGCCTGAGATTCAAATCCGGTTGGGTGAAAATGTACTTCAGACTTTGGTGATCAGTGAATATTTCGCAACGATTACCGAGGAGGTAATGTCGCCAGGTCTTAAGTGCATAGACTACGGCTGCAAGCTCTAGATCATGAGTAGGATAATTCTCCTCATGTGGGTGCAATTGCCGTGAAGCGTAGGCAATTACGTGTCGGTCTTGCATGAGAATGCAACCTAGTCCTTGTCGCGAGGCGTCGCAGTAGATGACAAAGTCCTTGGAGAAGTCTGGCGATACCAGTACAGGAGCAGAAGTCAGGCGTCTTTTCAGTTCCTGAAAGCTGTGCTCACATTGTGGAGTCCATTCGGACTTCTTATCTTTTTTGAGGAGTTCGGTTAGAGGTTTGGCAACTTTGGAGAAGTTCTCGACAAAGCGACGACAATAACTCGCTAAGCCCAGAAAACTCCGAACTTGCTTGACCGATTCAGGTGGAGTCCAATTAAGGACGGCTTGAACTCGCTCAGGGTTAACAGCAATACCTTTACCAGATATTACATGACCCAGATAGGTCACTTCTGACAACCAGAATTCACATTTAGAAAATTTGGCATAAAGGCGATGCTCTCGAAGTTTCTTCAACACTAGCCTTAGATGTTCGGCATGTTCTTCCTCGTTCTTGGAGTAGATGAGTATATCATCGAGATAAACTACGACGAATTTATCCAAATACTCCATGAAGATTGAGTTCATTAACCGAGAAAAGGTGGCTGGAGCGTTGGTTAAACCGAAGGACATGACGTTGTACTCGTATTGGCCATAACGAGTAACAAAGGCCGTTTTAGGAATGTCCCCGTTTCTGATTTTGATTTGATGGTAGCCCAACCTCAAATCCATCTTGGAGAAGACTGAGGATCCAGCGAGCTGATCATACAGATCGTTGATCCTGGGAAGTGGATATTTGTTTTTGATTGTGACCAAATTGACAGGTCGGTAATCTACAACCATCTGGTCCGTACCATCCTTCTTCTTAACGAATAGGACGGGGCAAGCCCACGGAGATGAACTAGGGCGAATGAAACCCTTTTTCAAGGATTCATCGAGTTGTTTCTTAAGCTCGGCTAGTTCTAGGGGTGCCATCTTATAGGGCCTTCTAGCAATCGGAACGGTTCCGGGGATGAGGTCTATTATGAACTCAACATCCCTGTCAGGTGGAACACCTGGCAATTCCTCTGGAAAGACATCCGGGAAGTCACAGACTACCGGCACGTCCTCAAGGTCTGGCAAAGGGCTGGCGTTAAGAGAATATAATTGTCGCTTGGCTATTCGGGTCAAGACATTGACTATCTTCCCCGAAGGATGGGTGAGTTGAACAGTCCTAGAGAAGCAATCAATTTTGGCTTGATGAGCTGACATCCAGTCCATACCCAAAATGATATTAATATCTGAAGATTTAAGGGCTATCAAAGACGCGAGGAAAACAAGTCTGTCGACTTGGATTTCATTTGCATAACTTACCCTAGAGGTCTGCCATCTAGACCCAGGGGTAGAGATTTCCATAGTGGATGGCAAGTCACAAAATGCAACGTTATGCAAACGAGCATAATTTTCAGATATAAAAGAATGAGAGGCTCCTGTATCGAAAAGAACAGATGCCGGGTGACAATTAACAAGAAGCGTACCGAGAACGACGTTGGGATCCTCTTGAGCTTCTTCGGCAGAGATACAGTTGACATGGCCACGTGAAGCGGTGACCGGCTTGGCGTGGAATATTTTTCCTGTCGGCTTGCCACGGCCAACAGCTTTAGCAGATTGATTGGGGTTGGTCTGGGGGCACTCACGCATATAGTGACCAGATTCCCCACATTTGAAACAAGTCATGGAACTGGTACGTGGAGGAGCATTATTGGTTGGACCCCCATAGGGCTTGGCTGGAGCAGATTGTTGAACGGGGCGAGGCGCCTGGAAAGATGGCCTCGGTGTGAACCTGGGTGGCAGGGCGGTGTTGGGCACCCACACGCGGCGCTTCTGAGGACCAGCACCGGATGAGGAACCCATATCACGGCCATGCTTGCGTGTTGCGTCATAGTCAGTCTGACCAGTTTCAGCACTGATGGCTTTGTTGACAAGTTTCTGGAAAGATGTGCACTCATGCAGACGGAGGTCGCGGCAAAGCTCAGGACTAAGGCCCTTACGGAACCTTGCTTGCTTCTTGGCGTCAGTAGACACTTCCTCAGTTGCATATCGGGCGAGATTACCAAACTCCCTGCTATAGGCATCCACAGAAAGTCGGCCTTGGGTGAAACTGCAAAATTCTTCACGTTTACGGTCCATGAGACCCTCCGGGATGTGATGTTCACGGAAAGCCTCGCTGAACTCAGCCCAAGTAGTGACATGGCCCGCTGGCCGCATAGCTCCATAATTTTCCCACCATAGACTGGCGGGGCCTTCAAGATGATATGCAGCAAAGGTGACCTTGTCAGCCTCCGCTACCAGCGCGGAACGCAGTTTGTGAGAGATACTGCGAAGCCAATCATCAGCGTCGAGAGGCTCGACGGAGTGGTGGAACGTGGGTGGATGCAATTTGATAAAATCACTGAGTGACACCACGTTAGCCCTCTGATGGTGTGCTGTATTCTGTTCAATACGCTCCAACAAACGGTTGGTCTCCCGCTTGTTTCTCTCAGCTTCCATCATAACCTCGGCTAGTGAAGGGGGATGAGGCAGATTTGCATCCCTGGCTTCACTGCCTTCGGCCTGCTCTTGGGAAGCAGGGTTAGCGCGCGTGTTGACCATCCTAGGTAACCAAGACAATGTTTTAGTCAGGATGATAAAATTCCGACATAGGATACATAATGTAAGGAATAAGTCGGAATGCAAGATGATCATCCGTATGACATGGTAGATACAGAAACTGCTTCTTTTATTCCATCGTCATACACACCATACAGGGTTTAGTACAAGACCAAACAAAGTACTATTACGGTGAAAAAGGATTACATCTTATCGAAGGCATCCCAAACTCCTATACATTATTTTTCTACACCTCCGGAAGAGTACAAACTAAGTCATATCCCACGAGTCACGCGGGACGATAGACGACACAGCTAGTGCGAACTAGTGATACTACTACTAACTCAGACCGATCCGTAGTAGTCCTCGTAGAAGTCACCTCCATAGCCTGGAAGTTCAACATGATCATCCGGAAACAGACGGTCTCGCGGAGCTTGTGGACCATAGGGGCTAGGATGAGGCCTTGGACCAGCAAACGGTGGCCTGCGGGGACCGCGAGGTGGGGTGATGCCTCCTACATCACGCCAAACCATCACGTCCGGCAGAGCAGATCTCACAGGATAGAGATCGCGCATATCCGAATATCCAGCTTGCACCGCCGGTGCGAACCGAGTCAAAGTAGCCCAGTGGTCAGCACGGGTATTGAAGAGCTCTAACCTTAAGGCCCGATTTTCACGGTCCTTATCCTCGAGCATCTCAGCAGTGGTGCGAGTCCGTGAATCCTCCTGAGTGGGGTCAGCATAGATAGCCTGGAGATACCCTTGTGCTCCCGGAAGTGATCCTGGCATATACTGGAAATCAGAGTCCCGAAATAAACCAGATCTGACTCGCATAATGGTCATCATAGAGTAGGCGGCGTCCTGCACAGCCATCTCAATAGTAACCCCGAGTCCATAGGAACAGTGAAGAGGCTCGGTGGATCCAGGATAAGATGGAAATATCCTGACAGTGCAGAGATACTGGCTTTGATTAAAATCTCGGAATTGCTCTTCGACCGTGTACTCGGGATACCAGCGGTATCCAGCCTCAGTCATTACCCTGACCAACTTAGTAGTATGGCCGGGTACATCTAGACATCGAGTCAGGCGAACCACTTGATTGAGGTCGCGAGTGGCCATCTGAAAGCACAATCATAATGCAAAGGCATTAGGACTTCTAGCAAAATTTCGGCAGCATAACAGCTGTAAATGCTCAAGAAGGATTGAGACATTTGACAAGGGATTTCGTACATACTCAACATCATCATATCAAAGTTCTGAAACCATTCTAACAACACAATGTGGTAGTAGATCTGAACTAGGCTTGTATCCATCAAACCTATAAGGTACTACTGATTAGTAACACGTGATCCTGATAGAGAGAATAGATCCTAATTCCTTAATCCCTGGTGGAAGAATGGACTGACTCAGATCAGAAAGTCATAAGGTATAAGGAGTAAAAAGAGCCTTACGTTCCAACCCACAAACAATTCCCCTACATATAACTAAAGAATTTCTAGACTCAACATCGACCAGTTTGGCATGGAGAACCTACAGGCAGTCTGGCTCTGATGCCAACGCTGTCAGGACCCCGACTCGATGTCACATCGATCTAGCCGGTAACACCTCATATCACTTTGCGGCCTCACGCACGGTATCCCCACGGGTGTCGTCTTACCCTTTTCCCGGGACCGTTTGCGCCTTTTGGCTCACGTATATGATAGTGTCGCTAGCATCCATATGATAAGGAGCCCGGGCTGACATGACTAGTCGTAAATCCAAAGTGGCACAGACTTACAGGGACAGGCATCCATGACCCAGCTTCGAACGTGTCGGTCATCAGCAAGTGGGTCCGGGCTGTAGCACTGGGCTAGCAGGACTCCGGTAAACCGGGCTGTAGCGGGCTAACAGGACTCCGGTACTCAAGCGTGACATTTCCCCGAAGGGACAGACACAGGAACGAAGAAGGACACATGCCGGCCAGCCTAAGTGTTCCAGAGCAGTAGCAAGCTACCATGGCTCAGCGGTAACACTAGGAGACATTTCCCGGTAAGAGAGGCTACTAAAGATAAACAACTAGATAGTCAGATCCCACACATACCAAGCATTTCAATCATACACACAATATGCTCGATATGTGCAAATACAACGAAGCATCACAACATGACTCTACGACACAAGTACTTTATTTAAGGCTCAGTGAGCCATACATAACATACACAAAGGTACGGGTCTCACGACCCAACATACAAGTCATACAGTCATACAAGCCAGCAGCGGAAGTAACTTGTCTGAGTACAGACAACTAGTAAAATAAAAGAGGCTTGGAAAGCCTAGCTATACTACGTGGTCCATCACAAGCTCAGGGTCACCACCTGGGTCTTTAGCCTACTCGTTGATATCAACGTCTACATAGAACCCATCAGAAGGGGTTGCAGCGTCTTCTGTAAAAATGTAGATTATAGCAACATGAGTACAAAGGTACTCAGCAAGACTTACATCAGATCCTACATACATGCATAGTATCAAGAAGGGTTGGTGGAGTTATTGCAGCAAGCCAGCTTTGACTCTTGGCTAGGCTAACCTACGATACTCCAACTTGAAATGGTTTTGCGCACACGAGTCCACTACTCACCACTTCAATACACTACCGAGGATCCACCTCCGTCTTCCTACGGAAGAGCCATCCTCGGCACTCACACTTATCTTGAGGCTTTTAGCAGTATCCATTTACTTGTCTATGAACTGTATAGGCAACCAAGTAGTCCTTTACCGCGGACGCGGCTATTCGAATAGATCATGTTAACCCTGCAGGGGTGTACTTCTTCATACACGCTCTCACCACTTACCGTCGCTTACACGACATGTACTCGGCAACCTTCAAGCGGAAGCCCAATGTGGGTGTCGGCCACGACCTACCTAATCACCTAAGCCTCCAGTCCAGGTTTATCGCCTATTCGGGTTCCATCCGCAGGGAGTCCGACCGAGGTTTCCCATACGGCCCCGAACGATGTGAACAGGGTTCCCGAGATACCTAACGGGTATTCGGTACACCGTGCCACGTACCTACCGCATCACAGCCCACCCCTACGGTTAGCGCTGTCCACGGCCTCCAGTAGGCTACAAACACCAGAAACTACTTGCAACTCCTGGACGGAGAACTAGGGTGAATAAGAAGTCGAGAGGGTCCATTTGTTTCGGGCCCAATGCATGGTAGTAGCTGATTCTTAAATCACACATACAGATCTCAGTGCTTAAGGTCGGCTTCAATGAAACAACCCACCATGTACTCCTACATGGCCTCTCATCGATACCTTTACCAAATCGTGTTCACCACACCACTCTCATTACCGACATAATCATTTCACTCTAGCCCATCACCCAGATGAACCAGACCTGACACGACTCTAAGCATAGCAGGCATAGCAAGGTAGGAACAACACATACATAGGGCTCAATCAACTCCTACACATGCTAGTGGGTTTCATCTAGTTACTGTGGCAATGACAGGTCATGCAGAGGAAATGGGTTCAACTACCGTGGCACACAGCAGTTTGAATCACGTTGTCTTAATGCAGTAAAAGAGAGCAGGAGCGAGAACATGGGATTGTATCGATATGATCAAATGGTTGGTTGCTTGCCTGATGGTTCGATGCACTGATACGGTTCTTCGTTAGGGTAATCACGGTACTCCTCGGGGGCAGAACCTGTCGCAAAGGACATCGATACACAAGCATCACCAAACAATGTGCAACAATATGATGCATGCATGAAACATGGCAATATGAGTGTGTTGGGCTAATGCAACTAAAACCAGAAGGGTTTGAACAAATTTGAATCATAGATTCAAATTTCAAACTCAAACATGGCCTTTTAAAGTGCTTTTCCTTGTTCTGCTTAAAACATCAATTTAACTTGTTTGATCATGCATGAAAATAGTACAGATGGATAGATTGGATTTTTCTGATCATTTTTCATATATAATTTGTCCAATTTGGAGTTACAGAATAAAAGTTATGGATTTTTGAAGTTTAAATAATATTCTGGAATTTTCTGATTTAAATTTAAATTCAGAAAATCAATTACTGCGTCAGCCTGACGTCAGTGTGACGTCAGCAGGTCAACGGGACAGGTCTGGGTCAAACCTGACAGTGGGTCCCGCATGTCAGGGTGATTATTTTAATTAAAGTTTAATTAAAACTAAACCTGTTTAATTAACAGGGCTGGGCCCCACCTGTCATTGACTCAGGGGAGTCAACCAGGGCCCACCCGTGGTCAAAGTCAAAGTCGGCTGCCGGCGTTTAGCCGCCGGCGAGCCCGACGCGGCGGCGGAAGTGGTTTTGGCCATTTCGGCCACCAAATGGGTCGCAGAGACCACCGGAGTGGAGCTGAGGACAAGCCGCAGCTCTTGGTGGAGTCCGTTGGGGTCGGGGTGGCCGGAGTTGGCGCCGGCGACGACTTTGGCGGCCACCGGGGTTCGGTCGAGGATGAACTTGGCGCTAGAGGGGTCGGTGAGGCTCGTGGAGTGGCTAGCTAGGTGCTGTGGGACTCGGGAAGCAAGATGGACACCATCTTGTGGCCGGAGTGTGGCCGGAAGCACGTCGGCGACGAGGTCCGCGACGGTGCGGGCGTGTGATCCTCGTGCGGTGGCTACACGGCTCGGGAATGAGAGAGAGAGGGTCGGAGGAGTAGCTAGGCTCACAGCGTTCCCGTAGAGGCCACCGGCGGGGTCGGGGACGAGCTGAGGCAGCGACGACGTTGAAAGGGATCTCCGGCGACGGGGAGCTCGGGCGAGGTCGGTGCGGTGGTCTCGGGCTACTCGAGCACACGGGGCTCGGCTAGCTCGATGAAGTGGACGGCGGCAAAGCTCCTGGACACGGTGGCACGGCGTGGGGTGGACGGAGGGCGTGGCTACGGCGAGGGGGTGGCGGCGAT
>NC_057810.1:288370556-288375986 GCF_018294505.1 Triticum aestivum | reverse complement strand
TGCCGCCGCCGAGCACCTTGGCTGCCTGCCTGGCAAGCCAAGCAGCTCGCTGGAGCGGTGGCCGGGCTGGGCCGGCCAGGTGGGCTGGCTGGTGGGCGACAGGTAAGTTTTTCCCTTTTTTTCTGTTTCTGTTTTTTATTTAATATATCTGCAACTTTGTTGAATTTAATAAAATACCTAGGCAACTTCAAAAATCACCAAACTATTCCTGGCCCATAGTTGGATTATTTCCAACATGAAACATTTTAGTTTGGAGATATTTGAGCATTTAAATATTTTATATTATTTTAAATGCCCAAATTCAAATATTTATGATTTAATTCAAAAACCCTAGGATGGCCTAGGAAAATGTGCACCACTTTTGGCAGAGGTTCTGAACCAAGGCAAAAATGATGGGCATTTTAGAAGGGCATTTCAGGTTCATTGAAAAATTATTTTAGTAACCCTAGTTGGTTTCAGAGGGGACTGGGGGTTCTGTCATCCCCATTTAAAGTTTTTGATGAAAGAGTAAACATGATGCAACACTCTAATGCATGACTAGCTAGGGTGTGACAACGCCACACCCCTCCCGATCAATAGGAATCCCCGTTTCGACTGTAGCGCTCCAACACAAGTCCGTTTCGTCCGTTTTGTGGTACGCCACACCCCTCCCGATCAACAGGACCCCCGTTTCGACAGTAGGAGGTCCATTTCGTCTGTTTTGCGATACGCCACACCCCTCCCGATCAGCAGGACCCCCGTTTCGATCATAGGAGGTCCGTTTCCTCCGTTTTGCGGTACGCCAGGCCCCTCCCGATGAACAGGACCCCGTTTCAAACGTGGCCGGTCGAACACAAGGCCGTTTCCTCCGTTGTGCGGTACGCCAGGCCTCGTTTCCATCGCCTGTTCTATCCAAGCCCTCCCGATGAACACGACCACGCATTCCGTTCCGACCCAGCCGGTTGGCTCCCCATGAACACGACGACGACGTTGTTTCTCCATTCTGACCCAGCCATGTACGTATGCATGAGTAGGCATTCGAGACCCTGCCCGTATGTACTTACGTGGACGTATTTTCTTTTTGCACCCTTGCCGCTGTACGTACGTGTACGTGCGCGCCTCTGACCAGTATGTACGTACACGTTCGCGACCAGAATGACAACGCTACGTACGCTTCGACCAGGTGGGTCCCGACTGTCAGGCACTTCCTTGCCTGCGAAGATGTAGCTGGTGGGTCCCAGCAATCAGGGGGTGAACCGGTTTTTCTTGCTCGGACGCACTTCCTTGCGTGCAAAGATGTAGCTGGTGGGTCCCAGTAGTCAAGGGGGCGAATAGTTTTTTTTTTGCCCGGACGCACTTCCTTGCATGCGAAGATGTAGCTGGTGGGTCCCAGCAGTCACGGGGAAACTTTTTTTTGCGAAATACGGTGGCCCGTCCGGTGGGTCCCTGCTGTCAGGTGGAGGAATAATTATTTTGCGCGTAATAAGGAGGCTCTTCCTTGCGGCCGCCGTGGACCCAGCTGTCAGCCTCTCCACGCACAGTACTCTTCCGATGGAAGTCGGTCGTTGACCACATTGACCACGCCACGCCGAGAGCACCACGGCAGTGGACGACGGTGAGGCCTAGGAAGGGGACGACGCGGAGCCGGGGAAGATGCAGCAGTGGATGCCCACGCGAAGAGGAGTACGAGGGTGATGCTGTCATCGCTGCAGAATAACAGGGGGTGTGGGTGAGTGGAGGGATGCCCTGGCCAGCGGTGGGAGTAGTAGGGGGCGGTGAGGCCTGCACGGCATCACAGCCAGCCACGGGAGGTAGGAGCATGGGGCAAGACCGGCGCTGCTTTGGGCGGCTGGAGCACGAAGACCAAAGGTTCAAGAAGCACTACGGCCGTTGGATGGACTTTGTACGGTCACTGGAGCTAGAGTCGTTCATATTGACTAAGTTGACAAAGCCCTCCGTCCCCATAAACTTAGTAGGCCCACAAGTCAACCTCCCACCAAGGTGAGTCCCAGCTAGCAGGGGGAGTATTCATTTTTTGTGCGTAATAAGGAGGCATTTCCGGTGGGTCCGAGCTGACAGCGGGGGGGGGCATTTTTTCGCGAAATACAGAGACCCTTCTGGTGGGTCCCAGCTATCAGGTGGAGGAATCATTATTTGGCGCGTAATAAGGAGGCATTTTCCTGTGTGGGCCCCTACTGTCAGCCTCTTCCGATGGCTGTTGTTTGTTGACCATGTTGACCTCGCCGCACCGAGAGCACAAACACGGTGGACGAGGGCGGGGCCCAGGAAGAGAACCACCCAGAGCCGGCGAAGCCACCGCAGCGGATGCCCACACCGAGGGGAGAACAAGCGCTGACTGGTCGGCTACGGGCTGAGGCTGACGTCGCTGAAAAATAACAGGATGTGTGGGTGGTTAGAGGGATGGCCTGGCGGCTGCACAGCCAGCCACGGGAGGAGTGAGCAGGCAGTCCCACCGGGGCTGGTTTGGGCGGCTGGAGCAGGAAGATCAGAGATTGAAGAAGCACGACGGCCGTTGCATGGACATCCAACAGTCACTGCCGAGTGTTGACTAATTTGACAAAGCCTTGCGTATGCGTCAAAAAAAATTTAGGACAGCGTCATCGTCAACCTAGTAGGCCCAGAAGTCAGCCTCCAAATCTGTGGAAAACAGCATACAACCCATTAGCCATTATTTTCAATATTTTACAGCACATTTGCTAATTCTTAAGGTTATTTCAAGCTCATATTCTTTTTATTAGCATTACAGATCATATATTCTGGGCACTGCTAAAAAATTCAACAAAATTTTGCATATTTTGGTGGGGTCCGAACTCTTTTAATCACAAAATTTCGAGTCACGTTAAAAATAGTTTTCAAAAAATTATATCAAAACAAAATTCAAAAAAAAATTCTCCGCAAAAAAATGAATGAAATTTAGAATCTTAACTAGCAAGATGCCTGTTCGTTGCACGGAACATGAAGATGCATTTGTATGTGTAGTTTATCTTGTGGGTGAAAAGATGATATTTTAATGTAATTGCTAGTTGCCTTTGGTTTTTATAAGAGTAGAGAGTAGAGAAATCTTGAAAAAAATGATATTTTAATGCAATTGCCGGTTGGCTTTGGTTTAAAAATTTACAGCCCATTTCTTACAACTTATAGCCCGTTTTCTGGGGAAGCCCATTTCTTATCCCTCCTCGTCTTGAAAGATTTGCAGCCCAGCAGGGCTGAGAAAAGCAAGTAGGCCTCGGTTTTGGTATTCTCCAAAAAAAAGAACTGGGGTAGCCAATTTCAGAAAGAATAAAATATCAACTGGGCTCGTCATATGCTTAATAAAAGCGTAAGCATGGGCTAGATGGGCCACAGCCCCCGCAAAACGCGCAGTTGAGCTCCATCTCTGAAACTGAAAAACAACTGGGCGAGCTATTGGGTCCCTTGTGTTATCCGCTCGTTGTGTAATTTTCTCGTTTATTGACTACATTGACAATGGCGTGGAACCTAGTTGTCAAACAATTAGGAGGAAGTATTGTTTTGGCTTGTAATAACGAGGCACTTGCTTGTGAAATGCAATGACCCTGGTGGGTCCCTACTGTCAGCCTCTCCACCTACACTCATCTCCTGATTCCTCTTGGTTGTTGACCATGTTGACAACACCAGACGGCGGCGAGCACAGTGAGCTAACCAAGGCGGAGAACGACGACAAGGCCTCGAATGGGAACGAATAGCAGCCATGAAAGATGCGGCACTGTAGTGGCAGGTCGAGGGGAGTACGAGGGCAACAACATGCAAGTCAAGCATACAAATGGTACAAAAATCCCAAGTATTAATTGCTCATCAAATTTTTAGACAAAACCCAGATTGAACATGACAGTAACATCTAACCCAACCACTCTTTTTTGCAGTCACAAACAAATGGATCAGTCTGATCCATAAAATCAACATCCTGTGCAAAATAATTTATTTCAGGATGTCTACAACTTATTGTAAATATAAGCCGAGCACGTTTAGAAGCCCATTTGTCCACCTAAAACTTCTTTTTTTTGTTCAACATGTTCGTCCGTGAGAAATCTCTTGCTGTAAAAATTAAGCCTCATGGACAATAGTAACCTCGCGTTCAACAGGAAGAATGTGACAAAGCTTCTGTTTGCCTGGTTGGATGCATATCTTCCCATCGTTATTGTACTCAAACGAATGTCATGAGAATTGAGAAAATCCTTGTGCTTATTATGCCAACGATTGGTTATATGTTTTTCTCCATGTGGTTCTCCCTAAGTAGACATAAAGATTGAAAACAGTTAAGGTCTGAAAAAAATATGTCGAAAGAACGACAGCTGAACAGTTAATTCTAGTACAATATATACGGGCTTTCAATTTGCATGAAATCATCACTTCTATGTATAAATTCTCCAAAGATCGAAAGCATCGCAGCAAGCCAATAATTATGCCCAGATCAAAACTATACATTCTGATATATATGATCTTGACAGAATCCAGCAGCATTGATAGGCTATCAATGGACGAACTCTTCATTGAGCATATAACATAATATTAGTACCCAAAGTGTACTCCAAGATGATATAAAACTTATGCGCACAAATGAAAAATGCAGCATATGATGACAAATGTGTAGATGAAAATATACGGTACCTGAAAAAGTGAGGAACCAAACACCAACTCCTTGTGATTATTAAACGGGTCACGAATTACACCCAAGGTCTCCAGTTTGGGCGCAGAGACGACAATTATTTCTGAAGGTGTATAACAACTATGAAGGAGCAACCTTTCAAGTGAAGGGGCATCTTCGATGATGAGCTGCTGTCCTTTAAAACAAATTCCAATGCTTTTAAGGTGAGGCGGCTTTATTTGGAGACAACTGATACCGATTTCTATTCCCAAAACAATTAGCAAGCGCTCTAGGGCAGGAAAACTAGAGTGGATGATGCTGTGCAGTGAGGCCTCCGACAGGTAAACCACCACAAGAAAAAGTTTTTTTAGCAGTGGGAGTCGAAGCATTTGTACTAGATCGTCCGGTAGATGGCACCGGGTGAAGGTGGCGGTGTGGAGAGAGGAGGAAAATCACGATATGGACAATGGTGGTGTGGGCAAGAATTCTTGGTATGTTCGTGGTATGAAACTTTCGTGGTAATGGTAGAACTCAAACTGCTGGAGTTTTCCAAATTCAGGGGATGTCAGCCAAGCGTCCACCTTGCCGGGTATGGACAGCAGGTAGCTTGTCGGGATGCAGAGGCATTGAACGGGGCCCTGCTGATGAGAAGAGACGATGGCTCTGATGAGATCAAATTCAGGAAGGACACATATCTAACGACAATCGAGATTGAGGGGTGTGGTGCGCCATAGAGGGCGCCACCGAGTTGAGAGGACTTGTGTGCTGCATCAATCCTTGGTGGGGAGAAGTGAGATGATGTCCTCAAGGATGATGTCCGGGAGATC
>NC_057810.1:288347092-288370113 GCF_018294505.1 Triticum aestivum | reverse complement strand
GCGCTACAGGGTGCGGGATCTACATCCGGCGTCGCCGCTGGCGGGAGCCTCATCTTCTTGGTGCTGGGGCCAGCCGACTCCATTTTCCTTGTGGGTGTCGCGCCGAGCTCACGGGTTTGAGCAGAGTAGCCAGAGACGAGCCTAGTGGCAGTGCGAGTGGGGAAGGAGGACTGGGGATTTTTGTAGGAGTGGAAGAATATGAGCAGGTGTTTTCTGTACGAGTGAGGAAGAAGGTGAGCGGGGTTTTCTGGCCGAGTGAGGAAGATTGGGGAGCGGGGGGAATTGGGTGGGGAGACGGAAGCGAGAGAGCGAGTTGTTCGTGTTTATAAGGCACACTGCACTAACTACTCGCTTTTTCCCAAGAACCGCTCTCTTCTTTTGCGTTGCTGCATGACTGGCCATGCATGCAGGATGCATGTGCCCGCCGGCCACTGCATGCGCCCGGTTTGTTACTAGGCCTATTTAATACGGTGGTTATGGAGTAAATTAAGGAGATTTATTTTCTATGTGTGCATCCACCAAATTAGAGGATGCGGTACTGGATGCACACACTCACATTAAACTAACATTCAGAAGAACAAAAGTTCAACATGTCTATGCATCTCAATGATTCACCATACTATAACCAATATACAAAACTATGAGAAGGTGTGGAAATAAAGAAAATCGATCGATGCTTCTCTGAGCAAAGGGCCTCCCTGCGCACGCATTAATTTCCTGGGCATGCTTGTTTCTTCTCAATGTTGTGAGCACTTTGAGCATGTTGGCAACTCCACAGCTATCTAGCTGCCTCATCTTGCAATTGATGCTGACACATTTGCAGCAAACACATGATGCAATAGAGATGACTCAACATGGGTACATATTGTGCAGTTCCCCTGATATCCTATTCATTGTCCTGAATATGAAAAGATATGAAAACCGTAGCTATACTTAAACGATGTTGCAAAATAGTAGCACATATCAATAGCTCGGCATGACAAAACACGATCATCTGGACGAAGGGGAAACTGACCTACCTGAGGAAGATTACATATAATTTCGTAAGTCCTTGGTTGATTTCCACCTTCGGCTGCACTGCTTGTTTGCTCCTCCAGACATGACAGGATCGTTCCGCACTGCATTCAGCAAGTCAACGTACGAATAAGCTAATTTCATCTTGCGGTGGTCATTGTACCTAGTTGCGAATGTAGGAATACCTGGAGCACCATGAGGTTAGCTGACAGCAGGTAGATGCAGCCATATAAATTTTGTGCGGTGCTACCAAAATTGAGGTTTGCATCCCTTCCCGTTATGAGAATTCTTCTTGAAGTTGGTAGAATGTGACGGCTTGTTCTTTGCATCAAACTTGCCTTTCCCCTGAGATTTGTTCTTGTTGTTTTGGGGCTGGTTGGGCTAGAAGTTCTTCTCGTGTACCATGTGGGCACTAGAAGCTCCCTCGGCGACCCGAGCACGTGTGTATTTTGCTCTCGCCTTCTCCTCAAAATCAAGAGTGCTAATGAGATCCGAAACAGAAAACTCATGTCTCTTGTTTTTCAGAGAAGTAGAAAAATCGTTCCACGAAGGTGGAATCTTGGCAATGATGGTCCCAGCAACAAATTTGTCCGGCAACACACACTTAAAGTACTCAAGTTCCTTGGAGAGTGACTGTATCTCATGAGTCTGCTGAACAACAGAGCGCTCATCAGTCATCTTGTAGTCACAGAATTGCTCCATGATGTACAAATCGTTGCCAGCACCCCCAAACGTGGCCTCGAGCGCAGCCCACATGTCTTTGCCGCTGTCAAACAACATATACGATCCACAATGGAATCGTCAAGAACACTCAGCAGGGCGGCTTTGAAGAGGGTATCCATGTTCTAAAAAGCTTCCTGCTGTGTAGGATTAAGATCGCCCTCAGGCTTACCCTTAGTGGCATCATAGCAGCACATGATCTGAAACCAATATACAGCTCTTGTGCGCCACCTTTTATATTGCACCCCCTTAAAAGTAGGCGGCTTCAAAAGCGCAGCAAAACAACTCGGAGTAAATTGCTTGTGATCAGGTTTTTGGATTGGATTGTTGAATATATGAGCAATTTACTATGAGATTTAATCCGAATCAGCAGTAAATATATCATGACGACAATTGCAAACATCAAAGTAATGATGCGGACTAAACCAGGAGGACAGAATCACATATTGTATAGCAGGAGCAGAACCGATGTGGTTGATGTTGTCACTCATGTCGTTGATGAAGAGGTTACTGAGGTCGGGGAAGAAGGCTGTCGTTGAGGAAGTCGTCGCTGGTAACAGTCACAGGAGTGTGCTCCCCAAAAACCTGATTGCCCCTCTCCCGTACAAGATCACGAAAGGCGGGGTTCGGAGGACTGCTGTCCCTTCTCGCGGTGCATGCCGGAAGGAGGGCTGGAGAAGAATTGCGTGGCGGCGCTAAGATCTGGAACAGTGCGAAACCATATGATACAGCGGCGGCTAGGGTAGAGCATGTCAGGTCAGAGTATAATAGTAGGCCTTTGGCCCCCAAACCCACGTCCAAGTCAATAATAGCTCAAAAAAGTCAATAATAGCCCCACCAAGGTTTGTCTAAAAAAAATTGGAGTAATTAAGGCGTCCGTTAGTCCCTTTAGTATAAATACAATATCATTAATAATGGCCCCACCTTTTGTCTCACAAAGTAGAGTATGTTGGAGTACAATCGGCTACACATTTACAATCCACTTCTCTTCTCTCTCCTCTTCTCTCTCCTTCAACTAAGCACAAATACTATATTTAAATCCTTATAGCCTGCTTATGTCATCTAATTATAGTAGTACTTGCTCTAAAAGGTACTATCCACTGTGTAGTCTGAAATGCCGGGCGTGCAGCGGGCAGTGCTCTCGGTCAGCGTGCCGCTTCAATGGCGGAAGCGGTGAGAGGTCGCGTCGCCCTGACTTGCCATCAATGTGGAGCGGTGGGCTCAGCTGGCGCCGGGCGGGAAGCGCGCGTGGGAGGGGGGAGGGGTTTTTGTTGGGCCAAGAAGGTGAGAAGCCAACTTCGGATTGGTCTGGACGGGGAAATATCATGTGCTCCCATACTCTGCATATGACACTAGTGTATGTTACTACTCCCTCCTTTCCGGTTTATAGAGATGTTTAGAGTAACATAGTAATATGTTACAGTACAAGTTACTCCCCACTATGACTAGCCTTGGCCTCTCCGAGTGCTCTACCATGTATAGCTGCTAAGCCTGCCACGTAGGCATAAAATATGATGTGGCACCAATAAACTAAGCACCTATGCATTGAACACTTGAGTTACTAAGCCATTTAATGCACTTAGCACCTCATCTAAAGAGCATTAATAGTATAGCCAGCTGCTGGCTATAAGACTACAACCCATCTTATAGTCAACATGTACTACAAAGTGCCTAGGAGCACGTGCTAGAGCTGGCTCTTCACGAAGAGCCCGCTTACCTTCTCTCTCATCTTCTCTTTCCTCCAACTAAGCAGAAATATACTACTATTTATTCCTTATAGCCCGCTGACTCAACTCTATTGTACTTGATCTAAGCACATCTAAGCACTTGGTAGCACCCCCTTGACCGTGGACCTTGACGGTGTACGTCACCTTGTGTCTCATAATTTTCCTCGTCATCATCTGAGTCCTAGAAGATCTCACCCATATCATCATTAGCATGCAGCCGCCTTGATAGACAACGTGCGCAGAAGGAGTAGAGGTGACTGGGGATGCACCACCACCACGTCGTGGGCACTCCGTATGTGCTCGTGTGCGTGCAGCGTGCGTGTTTTTTCATCGGTGCTAGCTCTAAGGCCGAGGCTGCGGTCGTCTTTGTCTCCGACTAGTAGTTGAGCAACGACGGAAAAGAGGTGCTACAAGAGATGCGTATGCGCTGTTGCGTGCGAGCTTCGCCATAGCACGACGAACCGGACGTCGCCGCGGATGGCGCACGCCTCCATGCAGCCGAGTGTGTGCGCATGCATGTGTTATTCACGTGCATTCTGCGGCCGAGCGTGTGTGCATGCACGTCTTGTGTACGTGCGCTGTGTGCTCCATGTTGTGCGCGTATGTGCATGAGTTGGATCGGATGGAGTAAGTGCGTTCGCTTGTGTAAATATTTTAGAGTGTAGATTCACTCATTTTGTTTCGTATGTAGTACCTTATTGAAATATCTAAAAAGACTTATATTTGGGAACGGAGGGAGTATAAAACATCTTCAACTTAGCATCCTGATGTACCGTTTCTAGTGGTTAGCGAAAAGTTCATGTTCTTTTAGTTGTTTATAGGTGGGCAGGCGTGAAAGTGCAACTATCCCTAGGTGGTTTTGGTAATTCATAACAACATATAGCTCATTGAGCTAATGCTATTACAAGACTATTATTTCAGGAAAGCTCAATGAATGGGATGGCATGGATGATGAAAGTGGGTCCCTCAAAATACTAAGGACAAAGGATTGGCTCAAGCTGAAAAGCTCAAGACTCTTCATTTCACATTTTAGTGATCCAAGATCACATTGAGTCTATAGGAAAAGCCAATACTATCAAGAAGGGATGAGGTGTTGCTTAATGAGCCTCTTGCTTCATGTGCTTAGTGATATGCTCCAAAACCCTCAGCTACCTACTCACATCCACAAATGACATAAACCTAAAGCCAAAATCGGTCACACTGATTCCTCCTATCCAGCACCACCGATTCCAAAAGTCATAGCCACTGCCACAAACACTAAGCAAATCGGTCTTACAGATAGGGATCTCGGTCTCACCGAGATGGGATTGTAATCTCTCTGTTTCCCTTCGTAACGTTTCTGTCTAACCGAAGTGAGCGATCGGTCCCACCGAGATTGCAATGTAAACTCTCTATTTCCCTTTTGTAACATTTCGATCTCACCGAAAAGAGAAAATCGATCCCACCGAGTTTACCTGACCAACTCTCTGGAAAGCTTATTACCAAAATTAGTCACACCGAGTTTGTGTAATCGGTCTTACCGAGATTACGTTATGCCCTAACCCTAACCGAATTGGTCTCACCGAGTTGCATGTTAGTCCCACCGAAAATCCTAACGGTCACTAGGTTTGCTAAATCGGTCCGACCGAGTCTGTTGAATCAGTCCCACCGAGTTTGTTAAATTGTGTGTAACGGTTAGATTTTGTGTGGAGGCTATATATACCCCTCCACCTCCTCTTCATTCGTGAAGAGAGCCATCAGAACAAACCTACATTTCCAACTTACCATTTCTGAGAGAGAACCACCTACTCATGTGTTGAGGCCATGATATTCCATTCCTACCATATGAATCTTGATCTCTAGCCTTCCCAAGTTGCTTTCCACTCAAATCTTCTTTCCACCAGATCCAAAACCTATGAGAGAGAGTTGAGTGTTGGGGAGACTATCATTTGAAGCACAAGAGCAAGGAGTTCATCATCAACGCACCATTTGTTACTTCTTGGAGAGTGGTGTCTCCTAGATTGGCTAGGTGTCACTTGGGAGCCTCCTACAAGATTGTGGAGTTGAACCAAGGAGTTTGTAAGCGCAAGGAGATCGCCTACTTCGTGAAGATCTACCGCTAGTGAGGCAAGTCCTTCGTGGGCGACGGCCATGGTGGGATAGACAATGTTGCCTCTTCGTGGACCCTTCGTGGGTGAAGCCCTCCATGGACCCGCGCAACCGTTACCCTTCGTGGGTTGAAGTCTCCATCAACGTGGATGTACGATAGCACCACCTATCGGAACCACGCCAAAAACATCGTCGCGTTTGAATCCTCCAAACCCTTCCCTTTACTTTCTTGCAAGTTACATGCTTTAATTTCCGCTTCCTATATACTCTTTGCATGCTTGCTTGAATAGTGTGATGATTGCTTGACTTGTCCTAAGATAGATAAAATCTGCCAAACTGTAAAATTGGGAAAAGGTTAAGTTTTTAATTGGTCAAGTAGTCTAATCACCGCCCCTCTAGACATACTTCAAGGTCCTACAAGTGGTATCAGAGCCTTGGTCTCCATTTGCTTTGATTTCCATAGCTTTTGGTGGTCATAGCCTTGGTTTCACAACCTAGGAGAGTATGGTGTCTAGCGAGGGAAACTATCACCGTAGAGGTCCTTTCTTTGATGGTACTAATTTTGCTAGTTGGAAGCATAAGATGAAAATGCATATTCTCGGACATAACCCCGCCGTTTGGGCAATTATTTGTATTGGCTTGCAAGGTGAATTCTTTGATGGGAGAGAACCGAACCGTGAAGCTAATGCGGAAGAATTGAAGATGCTGCAATACAACGCTCAAGCTTGTGATATCATCTTCAACGGATTGTGCCCCGAAGAATTCAACAAAATCAGCCGTCTTGAGAATGCAAAGGAAATTTGGGATACTTTGATTGATATGCATGAAGGTACCGAATCTAGCAAGGAATCCAAGTTGGATGTGCTCCAAAGTCAGCTTGACAAGTTCAAAATGAAGGATGGTGAAGGTGTCGCTGAAATGTACTCTAGGCTTGCACTTATCAAAAATGAAATTGTCGACTTAGGGAGTGAAGAGATGACCGACAAATTCATCATCAAGAAGATCCTAAGAGCATTGGATGGAACGTATGATACCGTGTGCACATTGATTCAAATGATGCCAAACAACAAAGATCTGAGGCCAACAAAAGTCATTGGAAGAATTGTTGCTCATGAGATGCCACTCAAGGATAAGGAGGAACTTCACAACAAGTCAAGTGGTGCTTACAAAGCCTCAAGTGAAGCCCCCACATCACCAAGTGAGAAACAAACCTTCAATGAAGAATTGAGCTTAATGGTGAAGAACTTCAACAAATTCTACAAGAGTAGAAGCAAAGAAAGAAGCTCCAAGTCAAGGTCTTACAATGACAAAAGATCTTCTAGTCGAGAGCGCAATTGCTATAATTGTAGGAGACTCGGACACTATTACAATGAGTGTACGACACCCTACAAAAGAAGAGAAGATTCTCCAAGAAGAAGAAGAAAAAGAGAAGAATCACCACCAAGAGAGAGGAGGAGTAGAGATGATCGTTATGAACGAAGACCCTCACGGAGAAGCAAGGATTCGGAAAGGAAGGACAAGTCATCAAGGAGCTACACAAAACAAAGACATCAAGCTCATGTTGGTGAATGGGTATCTGGCTCTGACTCCGACAATCACTCCGAGAGAAGCTATCACTCCGACTCTGAATATACTCAAGATGAAGGTGTTGCCGGTCTAGCACTTGTGTAAACCAACTCCTACGACATATTTGATTTCAATAGTGATGAAGATGAATTGCTTGTGGATGATGATTTACTTGTTGACAACTCTAGTGATGAATACTATGATGAAACATCAATTAATCATGCTAATCAAGATAAAATGAATGACAATGATAAGGATAAGATTGAGCTTCTAACTAAAGAACTAAACACTCTTAAGTTAGCTCATGAAACTATCTTCGAAGATCATCGAGAACTTTTAAGGGCTCATGAGAAGTTATACTTTGAAATGCTCAATCTTGAGCAAGAGCATGAGTTCTTAAAAGCAATCAATGATGATATCCGTAAGAAAAGTTCTTCTTACGTTGCCAAGCATTTACTCTTATCTACTTACATGCCTCAAGTCAAGTCTAGTAACAAGTACAAGAAAGATGCTTCTAGTAGTTCTCTTGATTCCACTAATGATTCTCTTAGCCAAGTTACACTTGAGCAAGAAAATGGCTTATTGAAGGGAATTATAGAGAAAGGTGTTCACAAGAGCCTTGCCGGGAGTAAGAAATTCGAGGAAATTGTACGCAAGCAAGGAAGGCACCGGAAGAATCAAGGTGTTGGTTTTGAACGAAAGTTCAATGCCAATGGAGTTGAGTGGGAAGAAGATCAATACCCCAAGACGAAGTTTGTTCCTCAACAAGAGAAGTATGATCCTACTTCCTTCAAGGGAACACAAGCACAAGATGATCTTCCACCACAAGACCACAAGAACAAAGGCAAGGACAAGCTTCAAGAAGAGATTGATGCATTTGAAGAAGCACCTAAGGCCTCGTTCAAGTGGGTTCCCGAGACTATGTCAAGTTCTACTTCATCAAGTACAACTACAACTCCAAGGATTCCCATCAAGATGATGTGGATCCCGAAGAAGAAGAACTAGAGAGTTCTTGAGGGTGACTCCGCCAACATTCTTCACTCATATCATTATGGCAAGAACAAGTGCAATCAACTTCCATATCTTGCACTAGTTCAAGGAGTCACAAACCCTCATGTTGGTAAGGCAAGGGACAAGGTAACCTAATGATTTCATGGACATCATCTTGTGTGTGCATCACTCTATGTCTATGGATATTCTTGTTTGTTCCTTGTGGGACTAACCCATGTAGGTAAAGTTGAAACTGCAACTCACTCCAAAGGATTGCTCCAAATGACCTACATCAACATTGAGCATCCACATCTTCAACACCTACATGAAGTCATCATCAACAAAACCCAAGGTTAGTTCATCCCTCTAAGGGGGGATCTCACATCTAGGGGGAGCTTAACTCTAAGAATTGAGTCAAAGCAACTCTAATGGTGTGAACACATCAATGCATTATGTAAAAGTGGTAACCCCACTTGAGCTTAAACGATGAGTATGACCTATGATCAAATGTCTTTCATTTGACTCCTAAGTCAATATACTCATATATAGATGACCTAGTCATCGCCAATTGTTTGATAGATGCTAGAATTAGTTGTGCATGCTTTGCCACATATTTCATTTGCCATCTTATTTTGTGAGCATGTTGGTGCATATTTTACTCATTCAAGGACATCCACTTGTTGTTTTGATTGTTTGGCTTCTTTTCTTTTTGCCAAGTGGATGGACAAGAATGCCTAAGAACCTTCTCTAGCTATCTATGCTTTTCTCGTCGCAAACTCTATTCATGCTACATCACAAAATTTGATCAAGTCAGATTCAAACCGCTCTGTGTGAGGAGCACTCGGAGTCCCCGATTCGTCATAGACATAAACTTCCAAAACTTCTTTGTGATTTTCGGTCTGACCGATTCCTCCATTTCGGTCCTACCGAGATCATTAAGTCGATCTAAGTTTTCAATCTCGATGCAACCGATTTGAACTTTTCGGTCACACCGAGTTGCTGTAACTGTACACAGTTATGCATCTCGGTGCCACTGAGTTGTTCCACTCGGTCACACCGACAGGGTCAGGCTATATATAGGCATGGGCAAAATTTTGGAAATTTCTTCGAACCCTTTTCGCCCGCGCAATAGCTCGCTCTGCCTCGAAGGTCTCTGGATTGTCTCCTCGTCGCCAGCCGCCTCCTGTCGCTGGTCTCCGCCGCCGTCAACGGAATTCGACCCCGCCGTTGCCGCCGTAGCGAGTTCATCGCCAAGCTAGGGTATGGACTCGATCTTGATGCTATCCTCGTCCGATTCCTAGCACATTGAGTTCTTATTGATTCTTGCCACGATTGAAACACTCCTATCCAGTCAATGTAGTCCGTAGAGTAGATGAGATTCAAAATTTTAGGGTTAGGTTTCCACCGAAACCATCTCAAACCCACCGAGTTGAAAAACTCGGTCCCACCGATTTGAAAAACTCGGTCCCACCGATTTGGCTTATGCCATTGCACTAGTAACTCTCGGTCTGACCGAGAATTACTAATTAGTGAGACTGATTTTAGGACTTTGTGAAACCCTACCAGTCTCGGTGCCATCGAACTGTGACTCGGTCCAACCGAGATCATCAGTTTAGGTTCCAAAACTGCTTCGGTATCACCGAGTTTGAAAATTGGTTGATCCAAAATGCTTTCTGTGGAAAACTAAAACTGAATTTTCGAATCATTTTTTTGCAAAAAATTCTGCATTTTGTGATGCTCATCCATTCTATCTCATCTATAACTCTTCACAGGGTCAACAGTCAGTTTTTGCAGCATGTCAGACCAGAGTGATAGCCAGAACAGGTTAGAAGAGAAGATTGACATGAGCAAGGGCACTAGTCCCTCAAGTTCAACAGATGAAGGAAGCAGAAGCACTCCTAGAAACCTGCCCAAGGCTGCTACCAGGCAAAGGAGGAAGAGAACTTCAGACTCAGAGGATGAGGACTACAAAGCTGAAGAGGATGAGGCTACTTCCAAGAAAGTAGTGCTCAAAAAGGAATATGGCTCAGCACATAGCACAAAGCCTGGACTAAAAAAGAAAGTTCCCGCCAAGAGGACACCAATGCCCAAGGCCAGAAGGTCCACTCAAGCGCCAGAACAGACTGAACCCAAAGAGGCACCTGAAAAGAAAGTCACATCTTCCAAACCCAAGAAAGTTCCCACTGGAGAAACAATGAAGTTTACCATTGAATCAGAGGATGAAGGTGCTCAGGACAAGAAGAAGAAGAGAGCAAGAACCACAACTGCCCAGGTCCTTGGAAAGCCCTCTATGAGAAGAGATTCTGAAGAGGAAGAAGAGGTTGCTGCACCAGCACCCAAGGCACCAAAGCTTATGGGTGATGCTATTAGATCAGGGGCTGCAACATCTAAGCCCAAGGAAGCACCCAAAGCTGCCTCCAAGACCAAGCTTGCACCAAAGAGGAATACTAGGAATATTCCAGCTGCTGAAAAGAACAAGGCCCCAGTGCCTAATGTTGCTGATGAGGAAGAAGAAGAAGGACAGGTCCTAAGGAAGCTCAAGCCCAAGATACCAGACCACAATGATGCCCATTCTGTGGCTGGGGACATGAGGATCAAGAAGGACTCAGGGTTGAGGATATGGAGGATGGAAGATCCATATGCCTCAAGGAGAATAACTGTTGTTGATTACAGGTTCCATACAAAGGAACAGCGGGACTTCTATGAGACAATCTTGTTGGATAAGAAGCCCATAGTATGTGACATGAGATGGGTCGACTGGACCTACATCAAGGACAATAAAAAGCACTATCCTGGAGTGCAAGATAGTTATGTTTCTTGTGGAGTTGCTGATTTTGTTGGGCAAAAGCTCACCAACTGGAATGATGAACTTATCATGCAATTCTACTCCACAGCACACTTCTATCCAGATGGAAGAATAGTTTGGATGTCAGAAGGCACCAGATACCAGTCAACTGTTGAAGAATGGGCAAGTCTGATCAATGCCCCAAAGGAGAATGAAGATGACCTGGATATTTATGCCAAGAAGAAGATGGACCACAATTCCATGCCACACATGTACAAGGAGATCCCAGACAAGGCTGTTGAAACACATAAGTTTGGATCAGTCCACTTCCTACTGTCAGGGCTGCCAACTATCAATTGGATCCTAGGGCACACTCTATTGCCTTAGTGTGCTGACCACAACATGATCAGAGGGCATGCCATCAACATGTTGCATGTGTTTGATGTGCCATAAAAGTTCAAAGTCATGAGCCTTATGATTGAAACCATTAAGAGGACAACAGCAGATCAGAAGAGGAGCTGTGGATATGCCCCTCAGATTCAAGAGTTGATTACCTCAAAGATGGGCACAGGGAAATATCAATTGGATAAGGAACATTTTCCAATTTATCCAGACTTTGAGGACAATGAGGTTGTCATGAATGAGAATGATCCATCATCAGTTCAAGCTGAAGAGAAGAAGGAGAAGGCAAGGAAGGAGAAGGCTGCCAGGATGCCAACTCAAGAGGAGGCATTTGAGTATTTCTTGAAGAACAAGCAGGAGCAGCTTGGTTACTTGATAGCATCAACACTGAGGATAGAGAAGGGATTGGCCACCCTCACTCAGAATCAGGAGAGCCTGGAGAGAATCATGGAACTCAAATTCCATGACCTTGATGTCAAAGTAACTGAGATTCAGTCAGTTGTAGAGAAGCTGCAGGATGACATGCAGAAGAGGCAGGGCAAGACTACAACTAATGTGTTTGCTAGAGTGCCCAGAGCCCAGAGGTCAGTTGCAGTGCCTGTGACAGACACTAGAGCAACATCATCTGCACCAGATACAGCACCTACAGCTCCAGTGCAACGAGCTTCAGTATCAACTCCAGCACCCTCTACTTCAACTGAAGCCTTCGTTCTTAGGGTTATCCGGACACCACCACCTGAAGATCAAGCCCGAGAGTCGATATAGCACTATGCATTTTCTATAAACTTTTTGGTAACTTGCTGCCAAAGGGGGAGAAAAATGTATAGATCATAGGCTTCGAGAGAGAGAGTGTGTTGCTTTTGTTCTCTCTTGTTTAGGTTTGGTGGTTAAAACTTGTTTGCTTTTGATTGCTTGAGATACTATGCTTGTGAGACATTGATGATCATGTGTTTGATCATAAGCTACACTTATGCGTGTTTGATGATATTATCTTATCTATCCTATGTGATCATTCACTTTTCTTGGTGATGAGTGCATGTATTCAATCTTTATTATATTGAGCGCTCCACCAAGATGTATGTGACATGGAAGAGTAACCCATGAGCCTAATTCAATTGTGCATTTGCAGTTCAAAGCAAATTTTCAACCATGCACAAATTTAGGGGGAGCTCTTGCTTATCACATACTTCTCAAAGCGACAATGTTATTAAATCTTATTATCATTTGTCGAAGCTTTGATCTATATGTTGTCGTCAATTACCAAAAAGGGGGAGATTGAAAGTGCAACTATCCCTAGGGGTGTAATTCATAACAACATATAGCACATTGAGCTAATGCTATTCCAAGACTATTATTTCAAGAAAGCTCAATAAATGGCATGGCATGGATGATGAAAGTGGGTCCCTCAAAATACTAAGGACAAAGGATTGGCTCAAGCTCAAAAGCTCAAGACTCTTCATTTCATATTTTAGTGATCCAAGATCACATTGAGTCTATAGGAAAGCCAATACTATCTAGAAGGGATGCGGTGTTGCTTAATGAGCCTCTTGCTTCATGTGCTTAGTGATATGCTCCAAAACCCTCAGCTACCTACTCACATCCACAAATGACCTAAACCTAAAGCCAAAATCGGTCACACCGATTCCTCCTATCCGGCGCCACCGATTCCAAAAGTCATAGCCACTGCCACAATCCCTAAGCAAATCGGTCTTACCAATAGGGATCTTGGTCTCACCGAGATGGGATTGTAATCTCTCTGTTTCCCTTCAAAACGTTTCGGTCTAACCGAAGTGAGCGACCGGTCCCACCGAGATTGCAATGTAAACTCTTTGTTTCCCTTTTGTAACATTTCGGTCTTAGCTAAAAGAGCAAATCGGTCCCACCGAGTTTACCTGACCAACTCTCTGGAAAGCTTATTACCAAAATCGGTCACACCGAGTTTGTGTAATTGGTCTTACCGAGATTACGTTATGCCCTAACCCTAACCGACTCGGTCTCACCGAGTTGCATGTCAGTCCCATGGAAAATCCTAACGGTCACTAGGTTTGCTAAATCGGTCCGACCGAGTCTGTTGAATCGGTCCCACCGAGTTTGGTAAATTGTGTGTAACGGTTAGATTTTGTGTGGAGGCTATATATACCCCTCCACCTCCTCTTCATTCATGAAGAGAGCCATCAGAACAAACCTACACTTCCAACTTACCATTTTTGAGAGAGAACCACCTACTCATGTGTTGAGGCCAAGATATTCCATTCCTACCAGATGAATCATGATCTCTAGCCTTCCCAAGTTGCTTTCCACTCAAATCTTCTTTCCACCAGATCCAAAACCTATGAGAGAGAGTTGAGTGTTGGGGAGACTATCATTTGAAGCACAAGAGCAAGGAGTTCATCATCAACGCACCACTTGTTACTTTTTGGAGAGTGGTGTCTCCTAGATTGGCTATGTGTCACTTGGGAGCCTCCGACAAGATTGTGGAGTTGAACCAAGGAGTTTGTAAGGGCAAGGAGATCGCCTACTTCGTGAAGATCTACCGCTAGTGAGGCAAGTCCTTTGTGGGAGATGGCCATGGTGGGATAGACAAGGTTGCTTCTTCGTGGACCCTTCGTGGGTGGAGCCCTCCGTGGACTCGCGCAACCGTTACCCTTCGTTGGTTGAAGTCTCCATCAACGTGGATGTACGATAGCACCAACTATCGGAACCACGCCAAGAACATCCGTGTCTCCAATTGCGTTTGAATCCTCCAAACCCTTCCCTTTACTTTCTTGCAAGTTGCATGCTTTAATTTCTGCTGCCTATATACTCTTTGCATGCTTGCTTGAATAGTGTGATGATTGCTTGACTTGCCCTAAGATAGCTAAAAGCTGCCAAACTCTAAAATTGGGAAAAGGTTAAGTTTTTAATTGGTCAAGTAGTCTAATCAGCCCCCTCTAGACATACTTCAAGGTCCTACAAGGCGGCAAAAAACAGGGGAAAACGCGCAAGGTTCGTTGCAGACGCTCCATCGCGAGGTTCCTTGCTCCTCCTCGGTCATCGGGAATCTATGCTCTTCAACTCTTTTCTTTTACGTGAGCTTTGTTCATCCTTTTCCCAACACGCGAGACATCTAGCATCAAGGTGCACTTGTCATGCAAGAAAATGGAGATAATCAGATAAGCAGTGTGTAAGTGAGTCGTGCGAGGGGGAAAGCGGGGGGAAACCCTTTTCCGTAAGTGAGTCGTGCAATTCGATGGCACCTACGCAATATTTTTTCTCATCGATGGCACGTGAATGGCACGTGAATAGTGCACGTACTCAACGACGGAGCACGAGATGGCAGCAATGACATGGTCAGCCCTTTTTTGGAGAGAGTATGTACTACCAGTAAATAACTTTGATGTGTCCTGTCAACTCGCAGAATGACTAGAAGCTTGATTACTCCTTCTCCCTCGCCAACACGTGCGCGATGGCTTGCAGCACGAGGGAAACTTTTGCTTACAAGCAGTGGACGTGCAGCAGTTCATTTCGTGTCAGATTGCCAGAAGCACTACTGTAGAACCATCGACTTCCGGAAGAGGCGAAGAGCCAAGCGCAAGATCACCTACTAACCTTAGGCTAGGCGTAGTGGGAGTAACATAAGTAGAGGTATCTCCTTTTGTTTATTCTAGAAACAACCACACACGAATATCAAGGTGCTGGTTATGTAGAACAAATTTCCTGCAGTCCGTGCTCAGCACTCCTCTATCTCTCTTCTCAGCCAGCCAGCGGACACGTGGAGCCCATCATCTGTTTGCTCACATGCGGCCCCACATGTCAGTGAAAACGCAATATGACCCACTGAACTTGCACATCTTTCACCTCGACGTGCTGGTGATGAAAAACAAATCCAAGAAAGATCTTCGGTTGCCGCTTTTGGAGTTACTCAAGAGTAGGAAGATTCTATTTACAGTTTAACCCAAGATGCACATCTCGTGGCTTCAACTTATCAACTACCACTCTATTTTCTTTCATGACACGACCTGGATGCTGGATGTCCCACGTGTCGGCAAAAGGAGGAAGAACCCGACCAAATATTCGGTTGTGCTCTCGGATTACACTAGTTGTGCTAACTTAAAAATTTTATTGTGTACTCCCTCTGTTCCAAAATACTTGACTTCCATTTGTCAAAAAATGGATGTGCCTATATACTAAAACATGTCTAGATACATATATATTTTGACAAATACTAGAACGGAGGGAGTAGAATGGATGCAAGTTTTTGTATTGGGAAGAAGAGTACATCCATATATTGATAGAGCGTTGGAGTTGGCTTTACAAGTGGGACTGCAGTTGAGGAAAACCACTATCGGCAAACCCCCACCTCGCCCGTCGCGTGATGGCTGAGTTAGAGAAACGATGAGGTTGAAGAGATTGCTCTAGCACGGACTCCAAGAAATTTCGTGTCAGATGGAAGACGTGCTGGTGGCGTGTGCCGTACTCCTGGACGTGAATGCTTGTTCTGGCCCAAGACACCCTACTACTCCTACTACTTACTATATAGTACTACTAGTATCGAGGATTCGAGGTGCTGGTTACGTATGGCTACAGTAAAAACACCCGCACGACGCGCGAAGCATGTGAAGCTAGTACCAATAGTGTACTACTATTGTTGATGATTGGCCTCATCTGATAACCTATTGCAATGCACGTACAATTATGTATTCGGAAAATATATTTTTGTCTCGTCGCACCACTCACTCACAGAAGCAACTCAAAAGCCATTCATAAATTTAGTAAGTTTATCACAGGCATATCATTTTATTACATACAACAGGTCATCAACCCACATCGACAACGAGGATACATTATAAATACTAAAGTTTTCACCAGACAACAAATAACAAGAAATGAAATGAACTTCAACTCAACCATTCCTCGGCGTTGGAAACGCTTGCTTTGAACCACAAGCGATTCTCTAGGACGGGCCATCCATTGTCGATCTGGAGACCAACACATGACTGATCATCCAAGCTGAAGCGGCGTACTATATCAGTACCAGGGTAGGGAACCACCCAAATGTCCGAGGTATAGACACAGTTGATTCTCATAAATCGTAGAAACGTTGTGTCAACAGCAGTTGGATCGCCTTTCACCATCATTGGATAGTTTTGTCCAAGGAAGAGCGAATTTTCTCCAAGACTATCAATTCTGTACCAGGGAGAAGGAGTTGGCGCTAGCACACTTGTATCCATCCTGAATACCATCCAACAGGTGTTGGAATAGGTCCGGAGAGTGCGACCATGGGAGACTACACCTGCTTCCTTAGCAGTAACATCATCAGTGGGCTGTATACACACGAGAAGAGGTGATCCATCGGAATTACTTGCCAGGCGCCAAATAGTATATGGGCGCTGCTCGTTCTCATGCTCGTGATCATCACCATCATCATCTCCCCCTTGGTTATAAAAATCTTCAAGTGTAGGTGGTGGAATGTTCATAGGCCTTGGAAACACAAGAAGAAGGTTAATTAGTAAGGCTGGCCATAGTGGGGGTAACATAAGTAGTATCATG
The DNA here is from genome assembly GCF_018294505.1 of Triticum aestivum. NCBI lineage: Eukaryota > Viridiplantae > Streptophyta > Magnoliopsida > Poales > Poaceae > Triticum > Triticum aestivum. The sequence goes on along the minus strand of NC_057810.1, from coordinate 288,353,292 downwards.
CACTTGGGACTCGCAAACATGCTTATGTGGCAGGCAATTAAGGAAGAGAGAGATGGTTATAGTAACATAGGTAGATACCGTAACATAATAAATGTGATGCTACTATGTGTCATGCATGTCAATAAATGAGATCACCTATGATACTAATATAAGATACTATGCACTATAGAGGTAGTAACATAAACTAGTAACATATGCATGTTACTAGTCTAAGTTACTCCCCACTATGACCAGCCTTGCTAACCCGCATGCATGTGGATGAAACAATTATAATTACGGTGGAAGACAAACGTACCGAAACAACGAGGATGCCATGCAAAAATAGTGCCACGAGTGGTGGAAGCAAACACAAGGCCCTCGTATTCAATTGCATCACAGTACTCATCCGTGTACAGAAACTAATTTTTGAGCAATATCCATCCAGTCAAGCCACTGACGAAGGCAACAAGCTTGTTGAAGATAGCAACAACTTCATATTTGTTGTAATTCCAAGAGAGGTTGGGGACTCGAGAAATTCCTATCTTCCGTAGAAGACAGTCACCATGATTGTATTTGAACGTGCGTACAATACCGGTGTGCTCAACCTCTGGGCAGTCTGCTGAGATTTTTGGAAGTGGAACCCGGTCACGAGTGTACACATTCACAAGTTCCCACTTGCAGTTGGACCCAATGTAAACAACCCAATCTCCATTTGCGCCTGCCCAGGCCTTACCCTCAAGCGATGGCATCTTAACATCACACGTATCATTATCAAGCGGCATCAACTTGCACAGGGCGAGGCCTTCGTCGTGACGACACCGGTCATCAGGGTCACGGCGAAGAAGATAGGGGATATCAAACCGTTCCTTGACTCTTGGGTTCCTTGTAATGATGTTATTAGTTGAGTCAAGAATGGGCTTGAACGAACCTGCCATGCTAGCCAAGGTGATGACATCGCATCGATCAATGAGTTCCTCCACCACGTCATCTTTCAGATCGGGGCAAGAATAACGGGGTCATTTCCGTCCTGTTCCCTCCATGGAGAAGATGATCGAACAATGGCAGAAGAAAGCGTGAAGGGCTGCAGGAAAATGGAGGAGGGAGAGGAAGAGCGTGCGACAGCAGTTCCAAATCGAGAGGGAAAGGCGAAGCATCGGTGGACGGTTGCCAGTTTGCCACAATTCACGAAGGGGCGCCCCAGCCTACACATCGGTTCGGAAATAATCCTACGACTCGCTGTCGTCTCACTGATATGTCAACGAAATATGGTGTGTATATTCTCATGCAAAATGCGATTTGGCCGCGTTGGCCCGAAGTGTCACATTAGTTTTTTTTGAAAGTTTGCCGCATTAGTTATCGACCTTTATTTTTTTTAACATGCAAAATCTGAATGGATAGCTCCTGTGGTCATCAAACATGAGAAGATATAGTGATGGTTGATTCGCCCGAGCAACTTTACCGTGGGAATATGGGAGTACCAGCGGATTCAAGGAACAGAGAAATGATGGTTGCTTCGTCCGAGCAACTTACTGTGACGAAGGTGGGGCTCTGTGATTTGACTGCTCACTAGTCATTACTACTGCGGTGCAATGACCGGGGTGAATCTTTCCCTGAAGTTGTGTTGTGCACTCAATATTGCTGCATGGCAGGTGGAGCCGGATGAAGGATGTCCAACATGTCGGCGAAACAAATTTGAATTGTTTCTGGCATTGCTATCAATCCTTCAGGATTTGTTTATATGTACGCATAATTTTGATGAAATTGTACTGTGATGCTATGAAGGTTTCAACTCTGGTTCCCGCAGGAAAAAAAGGTTTCAACTTAGGATTCATGTGTCTTGCCTCGAGATTATCTGGTTACAACATTCCATCAAATACAAATGAAACTACCATGGCTAATGCATCTCAATGGTTCGCAGATCAGCGCCAATATTCACATCACAACTAAAGACAAAGTTGTGAGAAGGTGTACAAATAACGAAAAAAAAGATAATTGATCGATGCTGTGTTCATTGCTTGGCATCTAGTTTCACCCAGCTCTGTAGCCAAAAAAAGAGGTGTATGAAGGACACCACAATCCGATTATTTTGAGCAGCTCCACTAAAATCGGGCGGACCTTCCCTGTTTGCAAAGATATCCAGCCAGTGTGATTACAATAATAGTGGAACTATATGATGAAACATAACACACATAAATAGAAGACGATCACCTCTACGATCTCTCTTTAGGACTAACTTCTTGTCGGAGAAGATTAGGCACGGAGTTGGATGAGGAGGATAGCAAAACCAATCTCCCTTTCCGCAGACCCACAGAAATGTAAAAACGTTGCCGTGTGACATTTTGGCGGAACTACACAAAACACTCTTCAGAAAAGTGATTTGTACAGTTCACCAAAAGGTCGCAATAACAACGAGGTGAAAATGGATAGCCCTGTTTGCAAAAGGAGGTCGAAAGGAAACAATTACTGCCCAATAACACGAGTTGAAGACACATACGCCGACAAAAAAGAAGCATGTTCCATGTAAAAAGGGAAAGATAGCACTTGGTGGTTTATCAAAATGGTTTGAGGACGAGATTGCAAGATGGAAAGTACGCCGGCCAAGATACGATTTAAGCAAACAACTAAAGAAGATCCACATGCAGCAACGTGGGAAGATGGGCAGTGGAGCAAGGCCGGAGGAAACTGTACCTGAGGGTCGTCGGGATGTTACTAGGAGGGCGCCGACGGCCGGGATCTACCCATACTATGGCAGCGAACAAGTGGCGAAGGCCCTACCGCGCCGGAGCTTGGTCAGAGAGAATGGCGGGTACCGCAGATCGGGACGAGCTGCCTCAACGCCGTCGAACGGAGAGACGATGCACATCCTCCCTTTCCGCCGGCAGATGGGATGCGGCCGGATCACTGACCAACGCTGAGAGAGACAGGCCACGACGACCTTGTGTGAGATTGTGTGACGAGACTCACGAGAGACAAACCCATTTTTCCATTTTCCCCACGGCAATCGTTTTATATTCTGGGCGTGGTACCCGACCCTCCTTCGAGTAAACAACCGCTACACGCATCAAATTATCACGTGGGCTGCCTTTTCGTACAGAAACGAACTCCACCGTGTACCCACGCGGGTGTGGCCGGGAACGAGACGTGAGTACGTGCGTCCTGCGTGCAATTCTTCTTTAGGTGCAGGTACATACGTGGGTGGGTGTGAGAGACATGGTTTGTACGTACATGTGTTGATGATATCTCAATCAGAGAAACGTAACATATGCAATGTGTGTGAAATGGAGTCATGGACGTGAGATATCGATAGAATTGAAAACAGGGATGAAGTGTGTGGCTGGGCGACAGATAAAGAGTGCCATCGAATTTGTGTTTTCCCACGTCAAAGATACAGGGCGGCTGGCCTACTGGAATTTGAGAGGGCAGAGGTGCAGTTCTTCTCTGTGGCATGGATACCTACCTACAACGTTCGACTAGTATATGTCTTGGGAAGGAGAGAGACCTAGCTATGTATTGAGGGAGATCGATCGACATCCACGGATATGTGTAGTAGAGGAATAAGGTTGGGAAAAAGACAAAGGTAGAGCGTCGGAGGGTTGGTGGTGGAGTGGCGTCTCACAAATGGTGGGAGAGGCCTGATAGACAAACGGAGGGTATGAGTGCAATATCAATAAGAGAGGGCGGGGGATGCCTGTCTGTCTATGGACGTGCGTGTGAGAGACGGGTCGGGAGGTATTCAAGGATGATGAGGGGAGAAGATATGGTTGTGGCAAGCATGCATAACTACATAGGAAGATCAATCGTCGTGTGTCCGAGAAAAGCAGAGACATAACTAGCGAGGTAAGTGTATCGGTGCTTCGTGAAAACGAATTATCGTCAACCTGGATATATGTAGGGAGATCAGTTCATATACACGCCTGCATGTGTTAGAAGCAAATAAGGTCCGGAGAGGCAGACAGGGGGAGAGAGTGTGGCTAGGAGGTGGTGCGAGAGGCCTACCATGTCGAGGGGGAGGAGTGTGCGAGCATGTGACTAATGAAAAGAGGGGCGGGAGTGTGAACCTGCGTGGAAACGTATTGGACATATGGGGGCATGGACGGTGAGAAGAGAAGAGGGGAAGTATGTATGTGTTTGTTGTAGGCACACATGGCTAGAGAGGTATATCGACCGGTGTGTGCCAGAAAGAATGAGTCGGGGGCCTACACACACCGCAGGTGGACGACCTAAAGAGAAATAATGAACGTGCGCGATGGAGGGGACGCTAAGGGTGTGTCAGGGGCGCGGGCGTGTGCATGCATGATAGAAAGTTAGCGCTAGCTAGCTACAAATAGAAGAGGATCGTGAAGGTGTAAAAGACGAACAAAGATCATAATTCATTATAAAAAGGTGGATACGGATACTTGAAGAAGATATCATCATGTACAACATTGATAATAATTTGGGCTAATGTGTGGCTTTTGCAACTCAAGTCTAAATACTTGTCATAATGTAGGGGGCGGGGCACTATACTTTGTGTGATAAACACGGCATACGTATGGAACATGGTTTAGATTATGAATATATAGTTAGTACATCAAATGTGCTATTATTTGGAATCAACATCAAGTGTATTCAAAAAATAGAATTCGAGTTCATGTAGTACACATAGTTCATATCTATCTCTATAGTAATCATGTGGTGTGTTATTAAGGTAATACACGAATGATGATTGAAGTTGGCAACAATCATGATTGTAGATTCTTATTGAAATAGAGAAACGAATTCAAATTTAGTTCGAATTGCAGTGGTAGTATAGACATTTGGAATGCACTAAAATGTTGGTATGAGTAGGTTACATGCATTATATAGCAAAGCGAAAAAAATTAATCGGACATAACATGGATTCATACTCCCTCCTTCCATCTATATAGGGCGTAATGAGATTTTTAAGACCACCTTTGACTATTGACAAGATTAATAGTACATGACATGCACAATGTGAAAATTATATCATTGAAAGAACCTTTCACAGACGAAGTTAACAGTGTGCTTTGTGTAAGTTGCATGTCATATATCATTGCTCTAATATTTGGTCAAAGTTAGCATCGAAAAATGCATTAGGCCCTATATAGATGGAAGGAGGGAGTAGCTTTGAATAGCATTTGTATAGTAAAATGGGGCAAGACTGTCTCTTTGTGTGGTGTGAATAGTTTTATTTTTTTCCTTTTCTTTTTGGTTGAGGGAAGTGCGAATTGATTTGGTACATACAAGTACAATATTACTATGCAGTCAAAAAAAAAGTACAATATTACTACACGTTAGGCTTGTCCCTAAAATTCAACCCGCGTCTTGTTATATCCCAAAAATTCAGATATCGTGCTCCCAAAACTGGCGCCTTCACAACCCGCACCTTGCTATCCCGAAATTACAACGCGCGCGAAAACTACCTCCGGCTGCCAGATCCCGACACGCGAAATCCCCCTTCTAACCCTGAACCGAAAGGGCATGCCTCACCCCCTCCCATCGCCCCCTTTTCGCCATTCGAAATCCCAGGCCGCCATAACCTCTCCGCTCCAGCCGCGAAACCCCACCCTCCTCCGTCCGCCACGTCACCGCTGCCCAGCCGGAGCCTCTTCCCCGACGATGTCGTCCACCGCAACAGCTTGACGTCCCTCGTCCACCTCCCCGGATGAGGATCCGTCATCTATCTTGCCGTCCCGCCGGTTCAGCCGCCCCGTCCTCCACCTCCAAGGAGCTGCTTCGACGATCGCCTCGTCTATCGTGGCTGCTCCATCCCCACAGCGCCACCTTAACCTGCTCCACCGGAACCGCAGCATCCTCATCGACTCCTCGGACGAAGCTGAGGCCTACTCGGCGCCACCAAAGAGGTTGTACACTCATCGCATCGCACCTTCTCCTTAACTTGACCTCCCAGCACCGACAGTGCTCCATCCCGCACCCCCATGGAGCGGCTACCTTGAAGCCGGCGCCGTGGGCGACATCTCCATAGGGGCTCTCCCCTAGTGCGAGGCCCCTTCGGTGGCGGCGTCCATACCAGCCGGATCTACTACTGCTGCTCCGGCTCTCGCTCGCTCGCTCGCGCTGCTGCTCCGGCTCTCGATCACTCGCTCGCGCTGCTGCTGCTGCTCCGGCTCTCGCTTGATCCCTCGCTTGCCCAGCTACTGCTGCTGCTCTCCCCCTCGCTCGTGTTGCTGCTCTGCTCCGATTAAGCCACACTTCAGTCG
>NC_057810.1:288334519-288346701 GCF_018294505.1 Triticum aestivum | reverse complement strand
AGTTAAGGAAGAACCACCCGCAGCGGGGACGGGGGCTCGCCGGAGAGGTACCCCACTATCTATCTTAGGGTTCAGGGTGGGGCGGGGGCCTAGAGGGCTGGCCGGGGCGGTGGTGGCGAGTTGTTTCGGGGTGGCGAGGCGGCGCTGGGGCCGGCGGTTCGGCCGGTGGTGGCAGGCGGCTCAGGGGTGTGCAGGTTGAAGATGAACTGCAGGCCCTCCCTAAACTACATGTCAAGTGTCTCTCTGCTACCATTGCGTTCAGTTTTGACAGTAGAATTCAAATTCCACAGTTAATTTCAGTTTCGATAGTTAAGTTCAGAGTCAACAGGTTTTACCTCATCTGTTGTAGTCAGGTGGTTTTTGGTGATGTTAATTTTACATCCATTTTCCATCATCTATTGGAGATGCTATTAGAATCCCACTTGAGATTAACGATGTCTGTCTTGTGCTGCTTCAGCCTTGACGTCTTACAGCTCACCGGAGCTGCTCCAACAACAGAATGATCCATCACAACGGAGCAGTGCCCTGGACGCTGTCTACAGATTCCTCAGATCTTCCTCCACACATCTGACAGCCACCTCTGCCTCAACTGCTTCAGCGACCAACACAATGATGTTGAGGTCGACACGGCTATGGCAAAGAGGTTGTACACTTGTTGCGTCACTTATTACTATACATTCAAGTCGATCCATTAGGGCTATTTTGGTTCAGCGAAAAAACATAGCAATAGGGAATTTTCCAATGGCACTCTACTATTCAATTATTCAAGCATTTTGTTGAAAGGAATGAAGCAAAACATCCACCTGGACCTACTTTTCAAAATCCTATGCATGAAAACAAGACCAAGTGCATTAGTGCCAGAATAACATTCTAACTGTACACACTTTCATATGGTTTCTCTTTATTTTGGCCATGTTTCTTTGCATTCCTATGCTCTTCCAATTCCTGTAAACCAAACACCCAAGTTATAGAAATCTTGTGTTTACAAATGCTCTGTTTACCATGTGCATTTTCGTATCCTATTCCGGTGTTTTTCATATCCCTGCATTTTAGGAATCATGCAAGCCAAATGAGCCCTTACAGAATTACTTCAGTTACAGGTACGTGTCGAAGGGAACTTTGTGTGGTTTGTCCTGCTCCCACCGCGACCTCGTCCACCTCACCTGAGCTGCTCCATCGACAGAAGCATCCACCAAACCAGAGATCACGACTCCTGACCGTCTTTCGCTGCATCAGATATCCTCCCCTGCCGCCGGCACGCACCCCAACGGCATCACCATCATCGACTCGGCAGATGAACCTGAGGAGTACACGGGTCCACAAGAGAGGTCCCACTCTTTTGTTTTAGCTTATGTTATGCATTGCTTAAACTTACCTTCTACTTTATCGTCCTGTTCAGCTCTTGGACTCCCAACTCAGGTCCAAATTCATGTTCAAACTTGAGTTCTAAATTAGTTGTGGGGCACATATCAAGGCAGCAATGAATAGTATGTCTGTCTAATATCTGGTTCACCTAGGGTATGCCTATGTTGTTCATCTTGGGTGGGAAACAAATAGTAAAGCAATCATCATCTGTCTTTTTATTAATTTAAAGCAATCGTCAACCTGCTATCATTATTTTTGGATCCATCCACTGGTTGTTACCATCACTCTAAATTTTTGCATGCTCTCCTTACATAATCTCACCATATTTTTTTGTATGCATGTCAGATATTGTACACAGTCATGTTGAACATGTAGAGAAAAAGAGAAGAGTTTTGCGCGGCAATACAATGTCATGCAGACATCGCTCCATGGTGGGCTCAATGGCAAACCCTCCCCACCCCTCTCTAGATTGTAATACAGAGGAAGATATCTGTTCTGAGGCGGATTCAAACGTCGCTGACCACTCCTATTTACCCCCCAAGGTGTTTGCTCTACCTTGGCATGATGATGTTAGTCATATCATGCATATGTTGCCTTGCAGTGCCTACTTTTGACATCATATATGTCATCTGCTTAGTTTAGACATGTTCTGTAATGCCACATGTTTAGTTTCTATATCATATATGGGAATTATGGAGTCTCATGTCTTTTAGCCAGCCATAATATATGTGAAATGTGCAATGCCATCCTGTTTAACCAGGCATCATATATTTGAATGATATCTTCCCCATCCTTTTATTCATTACATTTCCATTTGTTGACAATGTTCGTACATTAAACTACTCTTCCTATGAATCAGCCATTTGGGTGGGAGATGGAAAAACCTGGAGTGAAAACAAGGCCTTCAGAGCAAATAGTGCTACCCGTCGAAGCAGATCTCTTGTTGGGCCTCGATAGCTCCTCGGAGATGGATTCAGAGAAAGATGGCCAGTCCTATTCCCCTACTGAGGTGTATGCTCTAACTTGGCACGGTTATACTGCTCATATCATGCATACAGTGTCTTGCATTGCATAGTTTAGAAATCATATACACAATATTCAACACCATATTCTTAGTTCAGACATCATATCGAATGCCCTCTGTTTAGCATATAAATCACATATGTGAATTAAATGATGCGATCCTGATTACTTAGATAACATGTAGGTGAATTATGTCATACAATCTTGTTTTGTTATTCATCATATCTTTGAATTATTTTATGCTATGCTATCCAGTTTAGATAGACATCATATATGTGAAATTATGTCATGCTATCCATTTTAGTTAAACAATATACATGTCAACTATTTCATGCCCTGTTTTTTCCACACTATCTATTGCATCTATCTCTCATACAATGTCTGTACATTCAACTATGTTTCCTGTTTATCAGCCATTTGAATTGGAGCGGGTGATGCCAGTATCTAGCGGAATAAAAACACGGTCTTCAAATAAAACAGTGCTACCTATTGGTGGAGATAGCACCCTGGTTGTACATGCACAAGAACCAGCCCTACCACACATAACCCAAACTCTCGCAGATTGTACCCCTACTGCGATGGACAGAGAACTAGCTTCACTCAATCTAACCGCAACCCCAACCAATAATAACCCAGTTCCTATTGACACAGCACCATCTCCACCACAGAGCGCCCAAACAAGAGCAGTTAGTAAGGCAGCTCCAGTGCCCAAAGGGTCAGTACAATCACGGTGAACCCCAGCTCCACCAGTTAGTATGCCTATTCCCGTGGAGGAAGCACAACCAGCCAGTCGTAGTTTAGCATCTATCGCATTTGATGTTGTTAAATCGTATGTGCGTATATTCCCATCTTGGAAATATTATACTGAAGATGAAGGAAAATGTCAGTTGCAGGTGTTTGTCCAGGAGTTATGTGTAAGTAATGTTATTCATGGCAATTACTATGCTTCGTTCCATACATCCTACCTCCATGATGGTTATAATACAGCAAATTTTCCCATTTTTCTCTATAGAGAATGACCGATTTGGAAACTCAGGATGAGGTAACCTGTGCTAATACCTCTGCTATCTTCAAGAATGCCTGGTGGCAGTATCGGAATTACCTGAAGAAAACGTACTTCACCGGCAAAGAAACTCATCAAATTCCCTTACGTTCTCCTGAGACACATTTACTGGACGATGACTGGGAACGCCTTGTTCTGTACTGGTCCCGAACCAAGAATGTGGTAAGGTCTATGAGCTCATTTTCTATTTTTAAGTATTATATTTTTAAGTTCCTAAACCTGAAGAACAACTGTTCTAATTTAAGATTCCATTGCTATCATAGTTCAAAAAAGCGCTAGGCGTTAATTGTGCGTTTTGCCACCGCCTTGCACTTTAGCGACCAAAGCGCATGCTTATGCGCAGTTATGCACAGATTAAGCGTAGTTATGCGCAATGTGTTTTGCCAACACCTAGAGCCTAGGCGTGCTTAAGCGCTCGCTTAGGCGTGCCTTTTTTAACTATGATTGCTCTGCTCTTGTATCATTGTATTTACTCATAAAACTTATTTTAAAATTGAAGGATCCAATCGAAACTCCAATGGCATGACAGGTATGTTCACGCATGTTTCTTTAACAGGTTTGCTCTTATCAATAGCTCTTTTGATTTCAATTTCAATTGTGTATACAGTTGACTTTCATATCATGCACATTACTAGCATCACAACAGAGCCAATAATGTTGTTGTACATGTAGACCCATGGTACCCATCTGAAATCTTGTTGTGTCGTGTAGTTTCCCAGGCTTTGTATTCTTTCACTGCTGCTTTGTCTTGAACTGATATGATTTGAACCGTGTCTCTATTTTGATTTGGAAAGACAATGCAGTGACCATAGGACATAGATATATGTTTGTTTGATGCTTTTATTATGTACTAGTACTTGGCAATAGAAGACTTGGTAGTTTAATCCTGTCCACCTTACTAATGAACTGGTTCACCGAAATGAGTTTCATATACTAGTACATGCTAAACTTGTTATGTGTCTGCTTGTTTATTCTTTTAGAATGCTGACAGAATATTGGGGAAGAGTGCCTTATTAAGCAATGCTAAAGGAAATAATGCAGACAAGGTTCAGGATAGTGACACATCCTTGTTGGTCTCCAACAAAGATGATAAAACAGCTAAGGAAGACTATCTTGAAGACAGCGAGACAACCCCAAAGTCATGTCTTGGTTTAGTGTTCGAGTTACTGGCCACTACCGCTTGCACAAGCTATTCAAACTCACTATCTGAATCAGTTTGGTTTCTTGAGTCTCAACTACAAGCTGAAAGACATCGATCAGCTGTGCTGCCACAAGAAGCGGAAGGACTGCGGAAGTCCCTGGAGCATTCAGATGCATCCTTTTTGGTGCAACAGCAAGCGTTGGAGGATTTTAGTGCCAAACAGGACAAAGCTAATCATCTTGCTAAGCTTATTGCCAGCAACGCGTTTATTTGCAAGAAAGTATGCATCAACGCGTTTATTTGCAAGAAAGTCCAATTTTGACGGCCAAGTGTATGTAATATGTTGCTTTGTTCCCTATATTTGCACTAGTGGCAAACTTTGATGCCTAGTGGATGTAATATGTGTAATAGCAGTAACAGGCTACCCTTAATTGCTTGCTTATTTATTTCCTTATTGTCTTGTTTAGTTGTTTGCTTGTAGTCACTGCAGTTCTTTTTCTGTGTTTTTCTAGTGGCCACAATAGCCTACTTCTGGTAACTAGGCCAAAATAATCATGGCAACACAGGGATTGTTGTAACCACGGGCCTCCTGCGGGCTGTATGATCCATGGGCCTTCGTTCGGCCGTAGGAGCATTGGCCTTCTATACGGGCCGAAGGATCCATCGGCCTTCTATACGGGCCTTAGGGATCAATGGGCCTTCTACAGGCCATAGAGTCCATGGGCCTTCTACGCGTCGTACTATCCATGGGCCTCATACGGGCCATAGGATCCTTGGGCCTTCTATGGGGTGTATCATCATTTCGCCAATCATGGGCCATACTATTCGTGGACCATAACGGGACGTTAATAGGCCGTATTTGATAACTCTATGAAAATAGCCCAACGGGTTTTTTTTACATGAAAACGGTCCAACGTATTAACGGACCGCAAACGGGTCGACTGTAACGACGGGCTGAATTTGGCCCACAAGCAGAAAATGACAGTAACGGGCCGTATGTAACCGAATGCTGCAAATGAGCCCAAGAATCAATGGGCCCTGAGAAGGCTGAAAGATAACTTGGGCTGGAAACGGCCCAATGGAATAACGGGCCATTAATGGGTATAAAGTGATACACTGTTCATTACGGGCCAGTTTCACCATGGGCCGTTAATGGGCCAAGAGTTACAAAGGTCCTCATATGGGCCGAAAGAAGTCATGGGCCACACACGGGCTGGAAGTTAAAATGGGCTGAATCATATTGGACGGCCCAGATGACGCTACTGGGCCTAATTCGGATAGGGCGTAACGGGCCCTTGGTTAGCGGGCCATAAATGGGCTATATGCGAACATGCCGTTAACAGGCTTTCCGTGGGCCGGCCCGCCACCTTTTGACCAAGTCAAACGGGCCGGCCTTTTCACAGGAATGGGCCTTTGTTTGGCCGTGGCACGTGTCACCGTATCATAGGCGCCTTCGGTCCAATGAGCGGATGACATCTGTCCCAACGGTGAGCCGACACGTGTTTCCTCCAGCCAATGATGATTTTACACGTGGGAAATCCCCATTGGTCGGGGCTGTTAACGGGTTATTGGATCCAAAACCCGACCCGATAGCTTAACGGCATTCCATTATGGTGGATGCCACGTGTCGGTCACCCTTGAGGAAAGCAGTTCTGTGATGCGGGATTTATCGTCATGGAAGTGGACACTTCCGTGATGATAATTTTGGTAATGTCATGGAACACTTCTACGACAGCACAGGTATGACTATCTTGATTATGTCATAAATTTCTCCTGGATGTACATGCATGACAAAAAACGTGACCTACTGTGACAAACATGTATCATCACGGAAGTGTATTTTTTTTGTAGTGTAGGCACCTTCAAGGGCTATGTTAGGAACAGAGCTAGACCCAAGGGTTCCATTGCAGAGGCCTACATTGCTATAGAAGCATTGACATTCTGCTCAAAATACATTGAAACAGCTGATCAGCTTAGCAAAGAGGTGGGTGAAGACAATCCCGGGCTCAATGTTTTCGATTATTCTGTTTGAGTTACAGGGAAGAGTCGACAAGAGGACAAACCTAAAGATTTGGACAAAATGGTTTGGTATGTGTTGAATAACTGTCCTGAGATACTACCTTATATCAAGTAAGTGCAGTACTGCAACTTATACATCGTAATCTACTAAACTTCTAGCACATTCTTATATATTTAGATGTTTGACATGATCACTATGTTGTGCAGCATGTACAAAGAGGAGTTACTGCCGCAAAATCCAAGAAACATTAACAAACTGGTTATGGCAGGATTTGCGAAATGGTTCAAGAACCATGTAAGCTTTTGAAGTGCACTGTCAGTTTTTTTAATATATTGAGTACATAAGATGATCAGCTTGTCTATTTTCTAACCATAGGTTAAGAAGATGTGGGAGGATGGGCAGGCAGTTGATGCCCTTTACTCACTAGCAATGGGTCCTGATACTCGGGTAAGACATTATGAATCTTGCGTTGTTGGAGATGTGCACTACAACACCCTTGCACGAGACGAAGGCAGGAAGACACAAAACAGTGCCATCATGAGCACGGATATGTATGACAAAGAGACAACTGAAATGTATGCAAACATAACAGACATTGTTCAGTTGCAGTATATCTCCAGTTTCGAGGATCATCGGTGTGTGGTTCTGTTGTGCTCTCGTTGGTATAACCTGTTTTCCAGGATCGCAAAACCCAGAGCTGATGATTATTTCAGATCCATCAATATCAAGGCGGCGTACCAGACCAACGAGCCTTTTATGTTGGCAAATCAAGCAACACAGATATTTTTCTTGGAAGACACATTTGCACATAGCGATGACTGGAGAGTATTGCAAAGGTTTGAGCAGAGGAATTCGTTTAATGAAGTTGCACAACAAGATGATGCTTACACTGCTCCTGATGTACAAGATAACATAGATGTTCCTAATATCTTTGAGAACCATCACGTCAATGACGCTGGCGAAAAGATTGCCTGTCGTGCTGTGGACATACAAGAGTTGATCAAGAAGAAGCCAACATTCGAGGACGTTGAGGACGAAGAAGAAGATGACACCGTGGGGAATTACGATTCAGACTTATACACATGGCGAAGATGTTGATGCTGCTGCTGCGGATGATGATTACATTGCTTTTGTCATATTTGCCTGTCAGAAGACGTTTTTTATCTACTATGTGAAATTGTGTTTGCTATGACAACTGAAACCTGATGAATACGTTGTTTAGTATTTTTCTGTGAGAACATCACTTGTTATGTATGCTGATTTGTGTTTGGTGATTGTATGACAACTAAAACATGATGACATTGTTGTTTAGTTGTACTCATATTTGGCTGTCAAACTTGAATTTGATGACATAGTTTGCTGTTGGACTGCAATTTTCTCAACGTCTTCGAATGAGAACAAAGCTGACCCGACAGGGCCTCTGCTATCTATTTATTTATATGAGCAAAAGGGGATACCCCCTGATTTCGGTTAATAGAAATCATTAGATGTTCACAACACTACGCCCAGCCTGCTACACAGGTTTCATTCATTACTAGTTTCAGCAAAGTGCTCATGTCGTAGCCACTGAATACATCATGAGTGCTAGATACACTGCAAATAAAGAGACAATCATCCTACAGAGCACATCGATTTTGCCCATTATCTTCACAAGCTCTTTCATCTCCTCATTGCTGTCAAGGCCGTTCAGCAGCTGTTGCTTGTCCATGATCAGAGGAACTGCGTCTTTAACCTTCTGCTCTGCATCTTCCTCTTCTGTCGTTCCTTCAGTTACTTGTCCAACACCCCAACCTGCTGGTATTGGGATTCCTCGGCTAACCAAATAATCAGCGTAGTTGCATTCCCCCACATCAGCAACTTCCCAGAAATACAAATCACACGAATCTTCCCTTTTCTGCACGAATCAAATTGGAAGATCATCAACTAAACTATTAAAAAAATCAGCAACTGAAAGCAGCAGAACAACACTTAAACATATTATTACCCCATGATTCGGGCATTTGTAGAAGACTCGGCCAGGGTTGCGGATTGTGGTTGAGATGCGACGGATGACTCTGCGTGATTTGCAGCAGTGGCACCACACCAACGGCAGCGGGTTGCGATGAGCAATCGGCTGCTGTGCGCGTGCCGGCGGGGGTGTGATGAGACCCACAGGCGATGGTACGGGTGGCGACTTGGCGCATATCTGGTTGTTGCCTGCTGACATGGTTGCTGCGGCCAGAGCTTCTGATGCTAGGCAGAGTAAGTAGAGAAGAGGAGAAGCGAACGTTGGATATGTCAGTTTCATTACTTGCAGAGTAGCATAGCACCATATATAGTCATAGTCTAGGTTTGGATTCGAACCAGCTATAGGAGCACGTCTTTCTTTTTTCTAAAACTCGGCAACGTCTCTTTACTGGTACACTAGCTTGTTCTGTACTCCTTCCCAAGTCTTTGATTTTACTTCCCTTTTTTTGCGAGGAAGGAAGGAGGAGAAAATTGAGAGTTCCTCGGAATCGAACCCAAGACCTCTCGGTTGAAAACCAAGGGTGCTAGTCAGTTATGTGGCGAACGTTCCTTGTGAGGAGGACGGCAGACGAACGCATTTTCCTCGCAGTTTTCTTCCTATATATAAAAAAGCATGCTACTTGGTGTCCGCTTAGTCAAAAAACGATTGTGCCAACCTTGACCGTTCGATTGACATTCAACGCCTGTCGCTTTTCTTCAATCTCTTCTTCAACCTCGAGCCGCCAAAGCCAAACCAGCGCCGGCGGGACCGTCTGCTCCCGCCTCCCACGACTGGCTGTGATCTTCCCCGGCTCCTCTTCGTTCCCGTCCGAGGCCTCACCATCGTCCTCCACGCTCGCCGCGGAGCCGCCCTCCAGTGTTGTCAACATGGTCAACAACCGAGAGGAATAAGGAGATGACTGTACATGGTCAGGATGACAGTAGGGACCTAGCAGCGCGTGCAGTAATTTTGTTTCTTCGGGACGGAGAAGGGTATCAATTGGGTTGTGCGGGACCCGTGGACCATCTAACCCAGGCTTTTATTTCATATGTTTAGCACATGACCAGCCCAGTTTGTTTTTTCCTTTCTGAAAAATGGCTAGCCAGCTATTTTGTTTTTTGCAGAATAACCAACATAGGCCTACTTGCTTTTCTACGCCGTGCTGGGCCGGAAATCTTTCAAGACGAGGAGGGATGCATTTTGCCCAGAAAATGGGCTATAAGTAATAAGAAATGGGCTATAAGTAATAAGAAATGGGCTATAAGTAATAATAAATGGGCTATAAGTAATAATAAATGGGCTGTAAAATGAAAAAAAATACAACAAACAGGCAATTAGTTCCCAAATACTGTTTTCTTCCGGATTTTGATATTTTAAATTTCATTTTTTTTTGTGCGGGTAAAATTTCATTGAATTTAAATAAGGTATATTTAGATTTAAAATTAATTTGAATCCGGCTAGAAATTTCGGGTTGTATGGTGTTTGGGACAGATTTGGAGGATGACTTGTGGGTCTACTAGGTTGACGTGTACTTTGGCTTTGTCAACTTAGTCCACAAACGATTCTAGCAGCAGTGACCGTTGGATGTTAATCCAACGGCCGTGCTGCTTCTTCAATATCTGATCTTCTTGCTCCAGCCGCCCAAAACAGCTCCGGTGGGACTGCCTCCTCCCGCCTACCGTGGCCGGTTGTGCTGCCGCACAGGCCGCACCGCCCCACCCTACTTCATTACTGGCCAGGCCATTCCTCTATTCACCCACATCCTGTTATTTTCTGGCGACGGCAGCCGGACCAGTAAACCCTCGTACTCCCACCGCGTGGGCAACCATTGCCAAGTCTTCCCCGGCTCTGTGTCGTTCCCTTCCTAGGGCTCGCCATCGTCCACCGCCATGGTGCTCTCGGTGCGGCCTGGTCAACATGGTCAACGAACGACATCCATCGGCCGTGGACTATACGCGCAAAATAATGATTCCTCCACCTGACAGCTGGAACCCACCGGAAGGGCCTCTGTATTTCGCGAAAAAAACATTCCCCCGCTGACATGTCGGACCCACCAGCTATATCTTTGCACGAAAGGAAGTGCCTCCTTATTACGCATAAAAAAATGAATACCCACCCTGCTAGATGGCACCCACCATAGTGGGAGGATGACTTGTGGGCCAACTAAGTTGACGGGGATGGAGGGCTTTGTCAACTTAGTCAATATGAACGATTCTAGCTCCAGTGACCGTACGATGTCCATCCAACGGCCATAGTGCTTCTTCAACCTCTAGTCTTCTTGCTCCAGCCGCCCAAAGCAGCGCCGGTTGTGCCGCGTGCTCCTGCCTATCGTGGCCGGCTGTGATGCCGCGGAGGCCTCACTGCTCCCTACTACTCCCACCGTTGGCCCATGGTATCCCTCTACTCACCCACACCCCCTGTTATTCTGCGGTGACGGCAGCCTCACGCTGCAGCCGAACCAGTGAACCCTCCTACTCCTCTCCGCGCGGGCTAGCACTGCTGCGTCTTCCCTGGCTCCGCGTCGTCCCCTTCCTAGGCCTCGCTGTCGTCCAGACCACCACCCTGGTGCTCTCGGCGCGGCGTGGTTAACATGGTCAACGACCGACTTCCATCGGAAGACTACTGTATGTGGAGAGGCTGACAGCTGGGTCCAGGCGGCCGCAAGGAAGTGCCTCCTTATTACGCGCAAAATAATTATTCCTCCACCTGACAGCAGGGACTCATCGGACGAGCCACCTTATTTCACGAAAAAAAACGATTCCCCCCTGCTGCTGGGACCCACCAGATGGGCCAGCGTATTTCGTGAAAAAAACGTTCCCCGCGCTGTCAGCTCGGACCCACTGGAAGTGCCTCCTTATTACGCACAAAAAAATGAATACTCCCCTTGCTAGCTGGGACCCACCATGGTGGGAGGCTGACTTGTGGGCCTACTAAGTTGACTGGGACGGGGGCCTTTGTCAACTTTAGTCAATATGAATGATTCTAGCTCCAGTGACCGTACGATGTCCATCCAACGGTCGTAGTGCTTCTTCAACCTCTGGTCTTCTTGCTCCAGCCGTCCAAAGCAGCGCCGGTCGTGCCGCATGCTCCTGCCTCCCGTGGTCGGCTGTGCTGCTGCGGAGGCCTCACCGCCCCCTACTACTCCCACCATTGGCCAGGCCCTGCGGTGACGGCAGCCTCACACCGCAACCGAACCAGTGAACCCTTGTACTCCTCTCCGCGCGGGCTTCCACTGCCGCATCTTCCCCGGCTCCCTGTCGTCCCCTCCCTAGGCCTCGCCGTCGTCCACCGCCCTGGTGCTCTCGGTGCAGCGTGGTCAACATGGTCAAGGAATGACTTCCATCGGACGTGGACTGTACATGGAGAGGCTGACAGCTGGGTCCATGGCCACAGCAAGGAAGTGCCTCCTTATTACGCGGAAAATAATGATTCCTCCACCTGACAGCCGGGACCCACCGGACGGGCCATTGTATTTCGCGAAAAAAACGTTTCCCCCTGACTGCTGGGACCCACCAGCTACATCTTCGCACGCAAGGAAGTGCGTCCTGGCAAAAAAACAAAATGATTTGCCCCCCTGACTGCT
>NC_057810.1:288333323-288334300 GCF_018294505.1 Triticum aestivum | reverse complement strand
CCGGGCAAAAAAAAGATTCGCCCCCTGACTGCTGGGACCCACCAGCTACATCTTCGCACGCAAGGAAGTGCGTCCGGGCAAAAAAAACCAAAACAATTCACCCCCTGACTGCTGGGTCCCACCAGCTACATCTTCGCAAGCAAGGAAGTGCTTGACAGTCGGGACCCACCTGGTCGAAGCGTACATAGCGTTGTCATTCTGGTCACGAACGTGTACGTACATACTGGTCGATGTAGAGGCGCGCACGTGTCGTAGATGTAGAGGCGCGCACGTGTCATAGTAGAGGCGCGCACGTAGCATGTACACGTACGTACAGCAGCGAGGGTGCAAGAAAGAAAATACGGCCACGTACGTTCATACGGGCAGGGTCTCGAACGCCTACTCGCGCATACGTACATGGCTGGGTCGGAATGGAGAAACAGGGTCGTCGTCGTGTTCATGGGGAGCCAACCGGCTGGGTCGAAACGGAATGCATGGTCGTGTTCATCGGGAGGGCTTGGACGGAACAGGCAATGGAAACGAGGCCTGGTGTACCGCACAACGGAGGAAACGGCCTTGTGTTCGACCGGCCACATTCGAAATGGGGTCCTGTTGATCGGGAGGGGCCTGGCGTACCGCAAAACGGAGGAAACGAACCTCCTACGGTCGAAACAGGGGTCCTGTTGATCGGGAGGGGTGTGGCGTACCGCAAAACGGAGGAAACGGACCTCCTACGGTCAAAACGGGGGTCCTGTTGATTGGGAGGGGTGTGGCGTACCGCAAAACAGACGAAACGGACTTGTGTTGGAGTGCTATAGTCGAAACGGGGGGAGGGGTGTGGCGTACCGCAAAACGGGACTCCACGGGATACTGTTCATCTCCACCATGGACCTCCTCCAGCCTCCACGGGCTACCGTCGACCTCCTCCAGCCTCCACGGGCTCCTGTTCATCCAGCCTCCACCGCGCGCTACTCCACTGGCTACTGTTCAACCACCCC
>NC_057810.1:288332632-288333313 GCF_018294505.1 Triticum aestivum | reverse complement strand
CCCCGCAACGCTCACTGTTCACCCAATCGATCGGCTTTAGTTAGCAGCAGTAGCGAAGGAATCGCTCCATCGGGTTCAGTTAACAGCCCTCGATCGATCGCTCGGGTTCAGTAACGCATATCCTGAAGTGCAATAGCTCGAGTTCAGTTAGAGCCCAACGCCTCACTCGGGTTCAGTTAGAGCCAACGCCTCGCACACGCGCGCGTATGTATGAGAGAAACGCGCACCGCTCCGCCCACGACCTCCCACCGTAACCAGCAACTCCCCAAAATTTTCCTCCCCCTCACTTCTACCACGGTTTTTTCAGTCATGGACAGCCCAAAGAATGTCATGCAGCTGCATCTCCGGCCCGACAAGGACAAAAAGCCCATTTTCTATCATGATTTTTTGTCATAGAAGTAGGAGCCCACCACATCTATGATGATACCGGGTTTTGTCACAATTATCGTCATAGAAGTGTCATATGTATGATAGAAAAAAAATTCGTTCGGCCCAAAATGTCACGGATGTGTCTTTTTTTGTAGTGATGGAGAGTTTATGGGGCACTTATCTTTTTTCAATCTTATATCTGTAGGCACTTGCCAAATTTTAGTTCAAATAATGTAATCTCTTGAATCCATGTGTTGTGTCCTGTAAGGTTTGTACTTATTTGATCAACACATTAATGAAAAAGATAACCCT
>NC_057810.1:288295059-288332404 GCF_018294505.1 Triticum aestivum | reverse complement strand
ACAAATCATGGCGAGGGACCAGCCCCCCGCCAGTCCTTTTCCACCAAAGGCCACTGTGACCACCCTGACCAAAGCAACATTCGAGTCGAAGGGTGGGAGCACCTAACTTTCAAAGGGTAGCAGTGTTTGCTCACGCATAGGACCTCACTTACAGAACACGTATGGATTAAAGAAAGAACTTATCTGTTTGGCTTGCCGGAGACTGTAGTGCTGGCTTGTCTTCTCATCTCCTCTTTGGGACTGAATCCACGGCAGGAGCCTGTAGTTTATGCAGATGAAAATGATGCGAGATGCGATCTTATATAGATGAATGTGCAATGCTCGTGATATGCTTATGCATACATGCAACTTGTCGGGGCCCCCAGTGCTTCATTTTTTTCTTCTGTTGCTCAGGGTCTACGTCTGGCTTTGTACAAGGGGTTACGTGCAACTAAGCAAGGCCTATACAAAAGGGTGGCTACCGGGCTGGGCCCGGCAACCGTGCCTTATGGGTAGAACTTGCAGAGATGCTTAATATTCCATGAGTTTTGCAATCGAATGCCATCTCCGGTCTCCAAACGGACTGCGCTAGATCTGGTAGCTCGTACTACCCGGTAAGGGCCTTCCCACTTTGGCGTCAACTTGTTTGTACCCTTGGCAGACTAAACGCGCCTAAGGACAAGGTCGCCTTGCTCAAAACACCGGGCATGAACCCTACGGTTGTGATAGCAACACGGGGCTTGCTGGTAGCATGCAGCACACGTAGCAGCCCGGAGACGGTTCCTGTCGAGAAGCACAACATCTTCACGCAAGTGTTGTTCCTGCACTACTTCATCATAGGCAAGTACTCGAGGTGACCCGTAAATGAGTTTTGTGGGCATAACTACTTATGCCCCATAGACTAGGGAGGAGGGAGTCTGCCCGATAGCTCGATTTGGTGTTGTTTTGAGGGACCAAAGAACCACTGGCGGCTCATCGATCCATAGCCTGCCGCACTTCTGCAGCTTATCAAATGTTCTCGTCTTGAGTCCACATAGCACTTGAGTGTTCGCCCTCTCAGCTTGTCCATTGCTTCTGGGATATGCAACAGAGGAAAATGAGATTTTGCTTCCGAGGGCATGAATATATTGCATGAAGGCGCGGCTCGTGAACTGGGTGTTGTTGTCGGTGATTATCCAGGTAGGGACCCCGAAACGGCACACCATCAAGAACTTGACAGCTAACTAAGCAGTCACCTTCCTCATGGCATCTACTTCTGGACAATTTCTAAACTTGTAGATTGCAACGAACAAGAATTCAAAGCCACCGGCAGCTCGGGGGAATGGGCCGAGGATATCGAGCCCCCAGACCGAAAACAGCCATGACAAAGGGATTGTCTTAAGAGCTTGGGCAGGCAGATGGATATTCTTGGAATGGAACTGGCACGCTTCACAGTTGGTGACTAGCTCGACCGCATCTTGGAGGGCTGTGGGCCAATAGAATCATTGCCGGAATGCTTTCCCAACCAAAGCCCTTGATCCAATGTGGGAGCCGCACAAGCCTTTGTGTATTTTTGCCAGCAGTTCCATTCCTGCTTCTTAGCAAATACACTTCAATTTCCCACTGTTGGGCCTTCTTCTATATAGTGTGTCATCGACAAACTGATACATATTGGCCCTCCAGGCTACTCTTTCTGCTTCTTCTTGCTCTTCCTGAAGTTCTCTGGTTTGGAGAAAATGGACTATGTGCCTTGCCCAAGTTGGAGCCTGTGGCTCAGCAACGAGGACTTGTGGCACTTCCTCATTCGTGGGAGCGAATCCCTCGACCGTGGGGACTGGAGGCCCGGCAAAAGGGTGGAGCCTGGCAAACGAAGGGGAGTTGTTTCTGGCAGGGTCCCTGCCAGGTGCCCTGAGAGGCTCTATCGAGAGAGGCTTACCGGAGTCCAATTTCCTCCTATTTTGAGCCACTGTTGTCGGGGATACGGAGGGCTGAGTAAGATGGAGAACAAAAGTTCCTGGTTCCATAGGAAGCTTCTGCACAGTGCACTTTGATAGATGATCAGCAATGTTGTTTTCCGCACGGGGTACGTGCTCTGTTGGCAATCCCTCAAAGTTCTCCTCCAATATTCTCACTTCTTTGATGTATGCCTCCATCAATGGACTTTGGTAATCCTTGCTGACTTGTCTGACCACAAGTTGTGAATCTCCTCGAATGATCAGCTTCTTGATCCCCAATTCTGTGTCAATTCTTAGCCCGGCAAGGAGCCCTTCATACTCTGTTGTATTGTTGGTCGCCTCCTCCCAGGAAAATGCATCTGGACGACGTACCTCAGGTGCTCTCCAATGAGATCAACTAGAAGCATGCCAGCTCCTACACCTTGTAGGGAGACGGCACCATCTAAATACATGATCCATTCTTGGGGTGCTTCCTTGCTGGGGACAATTGTTTCCATCACTTCTTCGTCAGGGGTTGTGATCCATTCTGCAGTCAACTCTGCCAACGCCCTGCTCTGAATCGTTGATGTGCTTTCAAACTTTAGGCCAAAGCTGGATAACTCCAATGCCCATTCCACTATCCTGCCGGTAGCCTCTGGGTTTCAGAGTATCCTTTGCAATAGGAAACGGGTGACAACCATGATCTCAGTAGTGGCGCAGCTTCCTTGAGGCCATGATAAGGCCAAAAATCAATTTTTGCATGCCAGAATGCCTGGATCTAGCCCCCTGCAACAGGGAGTAGACAAAGTATACTTGGTGCTACACCACCATCTTCCTTGCCACGTCCTTTGGGTTGCCTCCACTGCCATGCTCCCCTTTGTCCTGATCCACGTCTGGCCTTGTCAGGTTGTTCTCTCTCTCTCTCTTCTCTGGGAGAGACACTTGTTGAGGCTGCTGTCTCCTCCAATTCCCACTGCACCACTAAAGCTGCGCTAACCTCTTGATTAGTCACTACCAGAAATAGCAGCAACGGCTCTTGTGGTTTGGATGCAACCAAAGTGGGTACAGAGGATAAGTAGGTCTTCAAATCTTGTAGCGTTGCATCTACTTCCAGGGTCCACTTCATGGGTCCTGCCTTCTTCAGAATCTTAAAGCACGGCAAGGCAGCCTCGGTAGACTTGGAGATGAACCTGCTAAGCGCGGCAACACATCCTCTCAAACGCCTTACATGCTTAATTGTCTTTGATGCCTAAATCTGCTCAATTGCCTTGATCTTATCTGGGTTGGCCTCGATCCCATGGTGGGATACAAAGAAACCAAGTAGCTTGCCGGAGGGAACTCCAAACACACACTTCTCCGGGTTCAGCTTCAAGTTGATCTTACGCAGATTAGCAAATGTCTCATCTAAATCCTGATGAGGGTTGATCTGTCCTTGGTCTTGACCACAATATCATCCATTTAAGCCTCAATGTTCCTACGCAACTGTGGTTCAAAACCATCCTTGACTGCTCTTGCAAAGGTGGACCCATCACTCTTCAACCCGAAAGTCATGCGCACAAAGCAATATTTGCCACATGGGGTGTTGAATGAGGTATTTTCTTCATCTTCCTAGGACATAAAGATCTATTGGTATCCAGAGTATGTATCCAGAAAGGAGAGCAAATCACACCTAGAAATGGAATCCACAATCTGGTCGTTGCGCGGCAAGGGGAATGGGTCCTTAGGGCATGCCTTGTTCAGATCTGTGAAATCTATGCAAAGCCTCCATTTCCCATTAGCCTTGCGCACAACCAGTCGGTTCGCTAACCATGTTGGATGTAACACTCCTCTGACCAAACCAGCTGCCTCAAGTTTCTTGATCTCCTCGGCAATGAATTGTTGCCGCTCCAAGGCCTTCTTCCGGACTTTCTACTTGAGGGGTCGGGCATGTGGGCAGACAACAAAGTGGTGCTCGATTATCTCCTTGGGAACACCGGGGATATTAGATGGTTGCCAGGCAAACACATCGATATGTTGGAAATATGCCCTAGAGGCAATAATAAAAGTATTATTATATTTCTTTGTTCATGATAATTGTCTTTTATTCATGCTATAACTGTATTATCCGGAAATCGTAATACACGTGTGAATACATAGACCACACTATGTCCCTAGTGAGCCTCTAGTTGACTAGCTCGTTGTGATCAACAGATAGTCATGGTTTCCTAGCTATGGACATTGAATGTCGTTGATAACGGGATCACATCATTAGGAGAATGATGTGATGGACAAGACCCAATCCTAAGCATAGCACAAAGATCGTGTAGTTCGTTTGCTAGAGCTTTGCCATTGTCAAGTATCTCTTCCTTCGACCATGAGATCATGTAACTCCCGGATACCGTAGGAGTGCCTTGGGTGTATCAAACTTCACAACGTAACTGGGTGACTATAAAGGTGCATTACAGGTATCTCCGAAAGTATTTGTTGGGTTGACACACATCGAGACTGGGATTTGTCACTCCGTATGACGGAGAGGTATCTCTGGGCCCACTCGGTAATGCATCATCATAATGAGCTCAAGGTGACCAAGGTGTTGGCCACGGGATCATGCATTATGGTACGAGTAAAGTGACTTGCCAGGAACGAGACTGAACAAGGTATTGGGATACCGACGATCGAGTCTCGGGCAAGTAACGTACCGACTAACAAAGGGAATTGTATACAGGGTTTGATCGAATCCTCGACATCGTGGTTCATCCGATGAAAACATCGAGGAGCATGTGGGAGACAACATGGGTATCCAGATCCCGCTGTTGGTTATTGACCTGAGAGCGTCTCGGTCATGTCTGCATGTCTCCCGAACCCGTACGGTCTACACACTTAAGGTTCAGTGACGCTAGGGTTATTAGGAAGACTTGTATGTGACTACCGAATGTTGTTCGGAGTCCCGGATGAGATCCCGGACGTCACGAGGAGTTCCGGAAGGGTCCGGAGGTAAAGATTTATATATGGGAAGTTGTAAAACGGACACCGGAAAGTTTCGGGGTCATACCGGTATTGTACCGGGGCCACCGGAAGGGTTCCGGAGGTCCACCGGGTGGGGCCACCCCTCCCGGGGGACCACATGGGCTGCATGGGGCAGGGAGCCAGCCCCTGATGGGCTGGGCGTGCCTCCCCACCTAGGCCCATGCGGCTAGGGCAAGGGGGAGGGGAAACCCTAAAGGGGGCGCCCCCTGGCTTGGGGGGCAAGCCACCCCTCTTCCCCTCTCCCTTTGACTGCCGCCCCCCTAGGGTTTTCCCTAGAGGGCCGGCCCCCCTTGCCCCCTTCCCCTATATATAGAGGGGTGAGGGGAGGGCTGCAACACACAAGCCAAGGTGCAGCCCCTCCCCTCCCCAACACCTCTCCTCCTCCATACGTGCTTGGCGAAGCCCTGTCGGAGTACTACTGCACCAACTACACCATGCCGTCGTGCTGCCGTTGGAGCGATCTTCCTCAACCTCTCCTCCCCCCTTGCTGGATTAAGAAGGAGGAGATGTCTCATGTCCCATACGTGTGTTGAACGTGGAGGTGCTGTCCGTTCAGTACTTGGTCATCGGTGATCTGAATCACGTCGAGTACGACTCCATCATCACCATCCCCTTGCAAGCTTCCGCACGCGATCTACAAGTGGTATGTAGATGCAAACTCACTCCCTTGACTCGTTGCTTAGATGAACTCATAGATGGATCTTGGTGAAACCGTAGGAAAAATTTTAATTTTCTGCAATGTTCCCCAACAGTGGCATCATGAGCTAGGTCTATGCGCAGTTCTCTTTGCACGAGTAGAACACAATTTTGTTGTGGGCGTGGATCTTGTCAACTTGCTTGCCTCTACTAGTCTTTTCTTGCTTCAGCGGTATTGTGGGATGAAGCGGCCCGGACCAACCTTACACGTACGCTTACGTGAGACCGGTTCCACCGATTGACATGCATTAGTTGCATAAGGTGGCTGGCGGGTGTCTGTCTCTCCCACTTTAGTTGGAGCGGATTCGATGAAAAGGGCCCTTATGAAGGGTAAATAGAAGTTGACAAAATCACGTTGTGGTTATTCATAGGTAAGAAAACGTTCTTGCTAGAACCCAATTGCAGCCACGTAAAAGATGCAACAACAATTAGAGGACGTCTAACTTGTTTTTGCAGCAATTGATCATGTGATGTGATATGGCCAGAAGTTGTGATGAATGATGAATTGTGATGTATGAGATCTTGTTCTTGTAATAGGATTCACGACTTGCATGTCGATGAGTATGACAACCGGCAGGAGCCATAGGAGTTGTCTTTATTTTTTGTATGACATGCGTGTCATTGAAGAACGCCATGTAACTTACTTTACTTTATTGCTAAACGCGTTAGCTATAGAAGTAGAAGTAGTCGTTGGCGTGACAACTTCATGAAGACACGATGATGGAGATCATGATGATGGAGATCATGGTGTCAAGCCGGTGACAAGATGATCATGGAGCCCCGAAGATGGAGATCAATGGACCTATGTGATATTGGCCATATCATGTCACAACTATATAATTGCATGTGATGTTTATTATGTTTATGCATCTTGTTTACTTAGGACGACGGTAGTACATAAGATGCTCCCTTACAAAAATTTCAAGAAGTGTTCTCCCCTAACTGTGCACCGTTGCTACGGTTCGTCGCTTCTAAGCACCACGTGATGATCGGGTGTGATGGATTCTTACGTTCACATACAACGGGTGTAAGACAGTTTTACACAGCGAAAACACTTAGGGTTAACTTGACGAGCCTAGCATGTGCAGACATGGCCTCGGAACACGGAGACCAAAAGGTCGAACATGAGTCGTATGGAAGATACGATCAACACGGGCTAGTCGACTCGGATCGTGTAACACTTAGATGACCAAAGGGATGTCTAATCTGAGTGGGAGTTCATAATTTGATTAGAACTTAATTATCATGAACTTAGTCTAAAACCTTTGCAAATATGTCTTGTAGATCAAATGGCCAACGCTCATGTCAACATGAACTTCAACGCGTTCCTAGAGAAAACCAAGCTGAAAGATGACGGCAGCAACTATATGGACTGGGTCCGGAACCTGAGGATCATCCTCATAGCTGCCAGGAAACAATATGTCCTAGAAGGACCGCTAGGTGACGCTCCCGTCCCAGAGAACCAAGACATTATGAATGCTTGGCAAACTCGCGCTGATGATTACTCCCTCGTTCAGTGCGGCATGCTTTACAGCTTAGAACCGGGGCTCCAAAAGCGTTTTGAGCATCACGGAGCATATGAGATGTTTGAAGAGCTGAAACTAGTTTTCCAAGCTCATGCCCGGGTCGAGAGATATGATGTCTCCGACAAGTTCTATAGTTGTAAGATGGAGGAAAACAGTTCTGTCAGTGAGCACATCCTGAAGATGTCTGGGTTGCACAACCGTATGACCCAGCTGAACATTAACCTCCCAGATGAGGCGGTCATTGACAGAATCCTCCAGTCACTCCCACCAAGCTACAAGAGCTTTGTGATGAACTACAACATGCAAGGGATGGAAAAGACCATTCCTGAAGTGTTCTCGATGCTGAAGTCAGCAGAGGCTGAAATCAAGAAAGAACATCAAGTGTTGATGGTCAATAAGACCACTAAGTTCAAGAAGGGCAAGGGCAAGAAGATCTTCAAGAAAGACGGCAAGGATGTTGCCGCGCCCGGTAAGCCAGTTGCCGGGAAGAAGTCAAAGAATGCACCCAAGCCTGAGACTGAGTGCTTTTATTGCAAGGGGAAGGTTCACTGGAAGCGGAACTGCCCCAAATACTTAGCGGATAAGAAGGCCGGCAACACCAAAGGTATATTTGATATACATGTAATTGATGTGTACCTTACCAGTACTCGTAGTAACTCCTGGGTATTTGATACCGGTGCCGTTGCTCATATTTGTAACTCACAGCAGGAGCTGCGGAATAAATGGAGACTGGCGAAGGACGAGGTGACGATGCGCGTCGGGAATGGTTCCAGAGTCGATGTGATCGCCGTCGGCACGCTGCCTCTACATTTACCCACGAGATTAATTTTGAACCTTAATAATTGTTATTTAGTGCCAAGTTTGAGCATGAACATTGTATCGGGATCTCGTTTAATACGAGATGGCTACTCATTTAAGTCCGAGAATAATGGTTGTTCGATTTATATGAGAGATATGTTTTATGGTCATGCTCCGATGGTCAATGGTTTATTCTTAATGAATCTCGAGCGTAATATTACACATGTTCATAGTGTGGATGCCAAAAGATGTAAAGTTGATAACGATAGTCCCACATACTTGTGGCACTGCCGCCTTGGTCACATTGGTGTCAAGCGCATGAAGAAGCTCAAGGCTAATGGACTTTTAGAGTCTCTTGATTATGAATCGTTTGACACATGCGAACCATGCCTCATGGGCAAAATGACCAAGACTCCGTTCTCCGGAACAATGGAGCGAGCAACCAACTTGTTGGAAATCATACATACCGATGTGTGCGGTCCAATGAGCGTTGAGGCTCGCGAAGGATATCGTTATGTTCTCACTCTCACTGATGACTTGAGTAGATATGGGTATGTTTACTTATTGAAACACAAGTCTGAAACCTTTGAAAAGTTCAAGGAATTTCAGAATGAGGTGGAGAATCAACGTGACCGAAAGATAAAGTTCCTACGATCAGATCGTGGAGGAGAATACTTAAGTCACGAATTTGGTACACACTTAAGGAAATGTGGAATCATTTCACAACTCACGCCGCCTGGAACACCTCAACGTAACGGTGTGTCCAAACGTCGTAATCGCACTCTATTAGATATGGTGCGGTCTATGATGTCTCTTACCGATTTACCGCTATCATTTTGGGGATACGCTCTAGAGACAGCTACATTCACTTTAAATAGGGCACCATCTAAATCCGTTGAGACGACACCGTATGAATTATGGTTTGGGAAGAAACCTAAGCTGTCGTTTCTAAAAGTTTGGGGATGCGATGCTTATGTCAAGAAACTTCAACCTGAAAAGCTCGAACCCAAGTCGGAAAAATGCGTCTTCATAGGATACCCTAAGGAAACTGTCGGCTATACCTTCTACTTAAGATCCGAGGGCAAGATCTTTGTTGCCAAGAATGGATGCTTTCTGGAAAAAGAGTTTCTCTCGAAAGAAGTAAGTGGGAGGAAAGTAGAACTCGATGAAGTACTACCTCTCGAACGGGAAAGTGGTGCAGCTCAGGAAAATGTTTCTATGATGCCCACACCAACTGAAGAGGAAACCAATGATGATGATCAAGGTACTTCGTATCAAGTTGCTACTGAACTTCGTAGGTCCACAAGGACACGTTCCGCACCAGAGTGGTACGGCAACCCTGTCCTGGAAATCATGTTGTTAGACAACGGTGAACCTTCGAACTATGAAGAAGCGATGGCGGGCCCAGATTCCAACAAATGGCTTGAAGCCATGAAATCCGAGATAGAATCCATGTATGAAAACAAAGTATGGACTTTGACAGACTTGCCCGATGATCGGCAAGCGATAGAAAACAAATGGATCTTTAAGAAGAAGACGGACGCGGATGGTAATGTTACCATCTATAAAGCTCGACTTGCCGCTAAGGGTTATCGACAGGTTCAAGGGATTGACTACGACGAGACATTCTCTCCCGTAGCGAAGCTAAAGTCCGTCCGAATCATGTTAGCAGTTGCCGCATACTATGATTATGAGATATGGCAGATGGACGTCAAAACGGCATTCCTTAACGGACATATTAAGGAAGAGCTGTATATGATGCAGTCGGAAGGTTTGGTCGATCCTAAGAACGCTAACAAAGTATGCAAGCTCCAGTGATCCATTTATGGACTGGTGCAAGCATCTCGGAGTTGGAATATTTGTTTTGATGAGATGATCAAAGCGTTTGGGTTTATGCAGACTTATGGAGAAGCCTGCGTTTACAAGAAAGTGAGTGGGAGCTCTGTAGCATTTCTCATATTATATGTAGATGACATACTCTTGAAGGGGAATAATACAGAATTTCTGGACAGCATTAAGGCCTACTTGAACAAATGTTTTTCAATGAAGGACCTTGGAGAAGCTGCTTATATATTAGGCATCAAGATCTATAGAGATAGATCGAGACGCCTCATAGGTCTTTCACAAAGCACATACCTTGATAAGATTTTGAAAAGGTTCAAAATGGATCAGTCCAAGAAAGGGTTCTGGCCTATGTTACAAGGTGTGAGATTGAGCACGGCTCAGTCACCGACCACGGCAAAAGATAAAGAAGATATGAGTGTCATCCCCTATGCTTCAGCCATAGGATCTATTATGTATGCCATGCTGTGTACCAGACCTGATGTAAACCTTGCCGTAAGTTTGGTAGCAAGATACCAAAGTAATCCCGGCAAGGAACACTGGACAGCGGTCAAGAATATCCTGAAGTACCTGAAAAGGACAAAGGACATGTTTCTCGTTTATGGAGGAGACGAAGAGCTTGTCGTAAAGGGTTACGTCGATGCTAGCTTCGACTCAGATCTGGATGACTCTAAGTCACAAACCGGATACGTGTATATGTTGAATGGTGGAGCAGTAAGCTGGTGCAAGTGCAAGCAGAGCGTCGTGGCGGGATCTACGTGAGAAGCGGAGTACATGGCAGCCTCGGAGGCAGCGCATGAAGCAATTTGGGTGAAGGAGTTCATCACCGACCTAGGAGTCATACCCAATGTGTCGGGGCCGATCAAACTCTTCTATGACAACACTGGAGCTATTGCCCTTGCTAAGGAGCCCAGGTTTCACAAGAAGACCAGGCACATCAAGCGTCATTTCAACTCCATCCGTGAAAATGTTCAAGATGGAGACATAGAAATTTGCAAAGTACATACGGATCTGAATGTCGCAGATCCGTTGACTAAACCTCACTCGCGAGCAAAACATGATCAACACCAGAACTCTATGGGTGTTCGATTCATCACAATGTAACTAGATTGGTGACTCTAGTGCAAGTGGGAGACTGTTGGAAATATGCCCTAGAGGCAATATTAAAAGTATTATTATATTTCTTTGTTCATGATAATTGTCTTTTATTCATGCTATAACTGTATTATCCGGAAATCGTAATACACGTGTGAATACATAGACCACACTATGTCCCTAGTGAGCCTCTAGTTGACTAGCTCGTTGTGATCAATAGATAGTCATGGTTTCCTGGCTATGGACATTGAATGTCGTTGATAACGGGATCACATCATTAGGAGAATGATGTGATGGACAAGACCCAATCCTAAGCATAGCACAAAGATCGTGTAGTTCGTTTGCTAGAGCTTTGCCATTGTCAAGTATCTCTTCCTTCGACCATGAGATCGTGTAACTCCCGGATACCGTAGGAGTGCCTTGGGTGTATCAAACGTCACAACGTAACTGGGTGACTATAAAGGTGCATTACAGGTATCTCCGGAAGTATCTGTTGGGTTGACACGCATCGAGACTGGGATTTGTCACTCCGTATGACGGAGAGGTATCTCTGGGCCCACTCGGTAATGCATCATCATAATGAGCTCAAGGTGACCAAGGTGTTGGCCACGGGATCATGCATTACAGTATGAGTAAAGTGACTTGCCAGGAACGAGACTGAACAAGGTATTGGGATACCGACGATCGAGTCTCAGGCAAGTAACGTACCGACTGACAAAGGGAATTGTATACAGGGTTTGATCGAATCCTCGACATCGTGGTTCATCCGATGACAATATCGAGGAGCATGTGGGAGCCAACATGGGTATCTAGATCCCGCTGTTGGTTATTGAACTGAGAGCGTCTCGGTCATGTCTGCATTTCTCCCGAACCCGTAGGGTCTACACACTTAAGGTTCGGTGACGCTAGGGTTATTAGGAAGACTTGTATGTGATTACCGAATGTTGTTCGGAGTCCCGGATGAGATCCCGGACGTCACGAGGAGTTCCGGAAGGGTCCGGAGGTAAAGATTTATATATGGGAAGTTGTCAAACGGACACCGGAAAGTTTCGGGGTCATACCAGTATTGTACCGGGGCCACCGGAAGGGTTCCGGAGGTCCACCGGGTGGGGCCACCCCTCCCGGGGGACCACATGGGCTGCGTGGGGCAGGGAGCCAGCCCCTGGTGGGCTGGGCGCGCCTCCCCACCTAGGCCCATGCGGCTAGGGCAAGGGGGAGGGGAAACCCTAAAGGGGGCGCCCCCTGGCTTGGGGGGCAAGCCACCCCTCTTCCCCTCTCCCTTTGGCCGCTGCCCCCCCTAGGGTTTTCCCTAGAGGTCCGGCCCCCCTTGCCCCCTTCCCCTATACATAAAGGGGTGAGGGGAGGGCTGCAACACACAAGCCAAGGTGCAGCCCCTCCCCTCCCCAACACCTCTCCTCCTCCATACGTGCTTGGCGAAGCCCTGTCGGAGTACTACTGCACCAACTACACCACGCCGTTGTGCTGCCGTTGGAGCGATCTTCCTCAACCTCTCCTCCCCCCTTGCTGGATCAAGAAGGAGGAGACGTCTCCCATCCCGTACGTGTGTTGAATGTGGAGGTGTTGTCCGTTCAGTACTTGGTCATCGGTGATCCGAATCACGTCGAGTACGACTCCATCATCACCATCCCCTTGCAAGCTTCCGCACGCGATCTACAAGTGGTATGTAGATGCAAACTCACTCCCTTGACTCGTTGCTTAGATGAACTCATAGATGGATCTTGGTGAAACCGTAGGAAATTTTTTAATTTTCTGCAACATTCCCCAACACGATAATCCGTCGCAGGAAGGCAACGAGCGTGCTTTCCTATTTGTCGTCAAGGGTGGTACTAATCGTGAAAGTACCATCAGCGCCAGCCAGCCCTGTCAAGACCTTTTTAACTTGGGGTGCAGCAGCCTTGGATTTCTTGCTGTTGGAACTCTCCGGCATGTCATCAACAATCGTGGCACACTTCGAAGAGGTATGCTTCCAGGATTCCTTGTCGGTGCCCCTAATAGCCTTCTTCTTTCCTTCACTTTCCTTGGAGGGAACTATGGCCTCAGCGGCCTCTGCCATGACCGCGTCCCGGTACATCTTATCCACGCAAATAATTGTGTCTTTCATGTCTGACGGAACGGAAATGACGCCCATTGGCCCTGGCATCTTCAAAGTGTTGTAGGGCTAGTGGGATGCCACCATGAACTTGGCCAGGGCTGGATGCCCAAGGATTCCGTTGTATGGCAGGGGGAGGTCGACCAAAGAAAACACAACCTTCTTAGTCCTGTAGTTCAACATTCCTCTGAATGTCACTAGCACCATGATCTTCCCCTTAGGATGACTCCTGCCGGGATTGTCTCCTTGAAACATGCCAATGGCCTTAAGCTCTTCATCTGCTATCTAGAGTTTGTTGATAACCTTTGGGGAAATTAGATTCAACCTGGCCCCGCTATCAACCAAAATCTTTGTGACTTTGAGGTTGCGGATTGTTGGTGAGACCAACAATGGCAAGCACCCTACCGTAGTGATGCGGTTGGGGTGATCCTCTTCATCGAAGATGATGGGCGCGCGTGACAACCTGAGCGGCTTCCGAGAATCTGCCTCTGGCTCCATGGCATTGAGCTCACGTGCCAACTGTTTAAGTTGGCGGTGAGATGAGTGCAAAGATGCACCCCTGTCAATACATAGGGCGTCACTAGCCTTCTGGAATTCCTGCTCGCTGGTTTCCTCTTCATTCCCTCCATCACTTTCATCATTGCAATCATCTTTCTCTCGGCTCTTGGCGGGTTTCCCTTGGTTCTGAGGAGCCTTCGCCGCCCCGGCCCTTCCCGCAAGTACCATTCTGACCCTTTTCCTTATCATGCTTCTCATATTCAGCCCTCTGCCTCTTGACGAGCTGCTCAACTTGATGACACTCCTGAAGATCGTGGCCTTTGGTTCGATGAATCTTGAAGTACGGTCCACACTTCTCCCAGCTTTCTCAGCAACCGCGGCCTCCCGACAGTCAGCACACGAGGCAGCCTCCTTGTCGGGGGCTTCCACCTTAACGTTCTTGCCGCTACTAGGCGTGCCTGATCCCTCAACGGTCATCACTGCCTTATCTTTGCGCTTCTTGTTGCGCTTCTTGTTATTCTTCTTCTGACTGGTGGTCTCATCGTCATCTTCTGAGTCGATGTTAACGCAATCTTCCTCTCTAGGAAGTTTCCTCCCCTCCTCCACCTGAGCACACTTGTTCGCCAAAGTGTAAAGCTCCTTCACAGTCTTGGGCAACCGAACGTTCATCTTGGAACATATCCTACGGTTTCGCACGTTGGACTGGAAGGTAGATATCACAACTGTCGGGTGGATGTCTGGGATGTTTTTGTGGACTTGGCTGAATATCCGCAAGTACTTCCATAGAGTCTCTCCTTCCTTCTGCCGGAGAAGCTGCAAGTTGCTGGGCCGCCCTGGTTCTTGGTGGCTTCCCGTGAAGGCGCCAATGAACTGATGGCACAGGTCAGCGTATGTCAAAGTGGATTTCTCTGGCAGGTGCATCAGCCAAGACCTAATGAGGGAGTCCCGGACTAGGGGGTGTCCGGATAGCCGAACTATCATCTTCGGTCGGACTCCTAGACTATGAAGATACAAGATTGAAGACTTCGTCCCGTGTCCGGATGGGACTTTCCTTGGCGTGGAAGGCAAGCTTGGCTATACGGATATGTAGATCTCCTACCATTGTAACCGACTCTATGTAACCCTAACCCTCTTCGGTGCTTATATAAACCAAAGGGTTTTAGTCCGTAGGACGAACAACAATCATACCATAGGCTAGCTTCTAGGGTTTAGCCTCTCTGATCTCGTGGTAGATCTACTCTTGTACTACCCATATCATCAATATCAATCAAGCAGGAGTAGGGTTTTACCTCCATCGAGATGGCCCGAACCTGGGTACAAACATCGTGTCCCTTGTCTCCTGTTACCATCCGCCTAGACGCACAGTTCGTGACCCCCTACCCGAGATCAGCCGGTTTTGACACCGACATTGGTGCTTTCATTGAGAGTTCCTCTTTGTCGTCATCTTTAGGCCCGATGGCTCCTCCGATCATCAAGAACGATGCGGTCCAGGGTGAGACTTTTCTCCCCGGACAGATCTTCATATTCGGCGGCTTTGCACTGTGGGCCAATTCGCTTGGCCATCTGGAGCAGATCAAAAGCTACGCCCCTGGCCATCAGGTCAGATTTGGAAGTTTGAACTACTGGGCTGACGTCCGTGGAGACTTGATCTTCGACGGGTTCGAGCCACAGCCAAGCGCGCCGCACTGTCACGAAGGGCATGATCTAGCTCTACCGCCGGACAGTGCCCTGGAGGCCGCACCAGTGTCCGCTCCGACCCTTAGCTCAAAGCCAACTACGCCGATCGAGGATGGGTGGCTGGACACCGCCTCGGGGGCTTCTATCTCTATGGTGATTGAGCCGAACACCAACCCTGTCCTTTACGAAGCTCATGACTCTAAGGTGCCGGACTCCAAACCCCCCGCGCCCCTGCCAATCAAATCCGATTGGGCGCCGGTTATGGAGTTCACCGCCACGGATATCTTTCAGCACTCGCCCTTTGGCGACATCCTGAATTCACTAAAGTCTCTCTCTTTATCAGGAGAGCCCTGGCCGGACTATGGTCAGGAAGGTAGGGCCCTTACGTTCCGTAATATCGGCTAAGGAAGCACTGGGAGAACCACTGCGATTGTGCCCTGGTTGAGCTGTGTTAAGCACCTCAGTGGAGAAAGCTAAAACTGACCGTCATGATAGGGCGAGAGCTGGTCGCTATTCGAGAGGTTTTTCGAGTCCCTAAAGACTTATGCCGCTTAGAGCAAGGAGTCGGCTTTGTCTGGCCCAGGCGTGGATAGCGCCCCGAACTCGGTCTTCCGAATACTAGGGGCTTCGCCGAAATTTAAAATTATAGAATTCTATGGCTAAGTGAGAATGTTCAAGCATCATAGTCTGGTTGCCTTGTTCGTTGCGTTGAGCGCCTCCCTCGAAGGACCCAAGAATGGGAAAAAGAGCGCTCAAGTTTATCCCGAACACCCCAGCACTCGTGGCATGGGGGCAGAAGCCAACGACTCGCCATCTCTCAAATTTAATAAACGGCCGCACAAAAGGTAATATTTTAAATTCACAAGCATTGCTTAGCGCATATGAACAAGTTTTCAAGCGTACAGGATAACAAATGCGAGTTTACTCAAAAATTACATCTTTGGAGCATTCACCCGCTATAAGGCGGGCACCCTTCAGGACATTCTCATAATACATCTCGGGCTTGCGATACTCCCTGCCCGACAGTGGAGCATCCGTCACAAGCTTCTCAGCGTCCATCTTGCCCCAGTGCACTTTAGCACGGGCAAGGGCCCTACGGGCACCTTCGATGCAGATGGAGCGCTTGACAACTTCAATCCATGGACAGGCGTCCACCAGCCGCCTCACCAGCCTGAAGTAGCTCCCAGGCATGGTTTCCTCGGGCCACAGCCGAACTATGAGGCCCTTCATGGCCTGTTCGGCCACATTATGGAGCTCGATCAGCTTCTTCAGCTGGTCGCTCAGGGGAACCGAGTGTCCGGCCTCAGCATACTGAGACCAGAACACCTTCTCCGTCGAGCTCCCTTCCTCAGCCCGGTAGAATGCGGCGGCGCCGGACACACTGCAGGGCAGATCCGTGAATGCTCCTAGAGAGATCCGGATTCGGGTAAGTAACAACTAATTCACTTTCACGTGCTTGCTTTGCATGAAGAATGCCTTACCCGTCGCTATCTTCTTTATTGCCTCAATTTCCTGGAGGGCTTTTTGGGCTTCGGCCTCAGCAGCTTTGGCGCTCTCAAGAGCCGAGGCGAGCTCAAACTCTCGAGTCTTTGAGTCACGCTCCAAACTCTCGTGTTTTTCCACGAGAGCCTGGAGCTCTTGCCGCACCTCCGCCACCCGCGCCTCCTGCTTCTCTCGCTCGGTGCGTTCCGCGGCCGCATCGCTTTCGGCCCTGGACACGGCTTCCTTCAGGGTCGCCACCTCATTCATGGCCCCTGCAATTTTCACGTTATTCCTGTTATTTTTTGCAACCACATTTTTTATATACTCCCATAAGGTATTACTTACCTTCCTTGTCCTCGAGCTGCTTGTTGGCAAGGCCGAGCTCATTCTCGGACCGCTCGAGGCTCTGCTTCAATGCATTAACCTCCGCAGTTAGTGCGGCAGAGGTCGGCAGCGCAGCCTGCATTCCCATATTGGCATACTTATGTTAGACTCCTGCGTACATCTTTTTAGATCCTCAATTCGGCTTTTCTTTCCGAACACCAAACTGAGCATCAGGGGCTACTGTCTATGCGGTAATATTTTTACATATCTTAAATACATGCCTCAAATCCTGTTAGAAGGCTAGCGCAGGCTTCAGTCAGCCCGCTCTTGGCGGACTGAACCTTCTGGATCACCACACTCATAACAGTGCGGTGCTCCTCGTCGATGGAGGCACCGTTAAGCGCCCCCAGCAAATTATCCGGTGCCTCCGGTTGGACGGAGGCCGCCAGTGTCGCAGTCTCGCCCTTCTTATGAAGGGGCCGCCTGCCGGACTCCGGAACCACTGAAGGTTCCGGTGCGGAGTCCGGCCCAGGGCCGGACTCAGAACCCTTCGGGGTTTGATCCCCCGTGTGCCCGAAGTCCGGAAGGTTGCCTTGCGGCACCTCCGGGACCTCCTCCTCCTAGCTGGGCCCCTTTTGAGACCCCACCTCGGCGTCATCCGTAGCGCGAGGAGAGGAGACGGCCGGAAGTGAAGTGCTATTCATGTCCGACGAGGCCAGGGACCCGCTCGTTGAAATGTTGAACCCGTACTTGGGCGGGCTGCAGGGTTATATTCGGCGTTAGGAGATTCTATGCGACAAACAAAACACCATGAGTAATTCTGGTATCCGGACACTTACGATGTCGCCAGGGGCTTAGTCCTCGGTGGCCACTCCTCTTTGCCGTCGTCGGCGTTGGTGGAGTAGTCCGGAGGGAGGGTCCTTCCCTTCTTGGACCCTTCGGCCTCCCCCGTTGGGGCGGCCTTCCTTTTCTTCTCTCCCCCCGCTGGGGGAGAGGCCTCTTTTTCCTCCTTCCCGTGTCTGCCTCGGGGTCGTCGGACGATGAGTCTGACAACACCTGGCGCCGGGAACTCCTTCGAGCTCCCGTGGCCTTCTTCTTGGCCTTCTTCTCTGGCACCACATAAGGCGCCGGAACCAGCAGCCCCGTTAATTGGGCGTCCGCTGGGTCTTCTGGCAAGGGAGCCGGGCAGTTAACCTGCCCGGACGTCTTTTGCCAGGCCTGTCAAAGGTAAAGGGAGTTTAGATCCCGCATAGAGTCAAACTATGAAAAACAAGTGTCCTATAACGGGTAAAAAAAGCTTACCTCGCCGGCTTGACGCTGCGAGCTAAATCCGCGATCTTCGGTAGCGGATGCGGGAGCCAAGGCGCCCTTGAACAGCACCTTCCAGACATCTTCATACATAGTATCGAAGAGCCTACTCAAGGTTTGGTGCTGTGCTGGAACAAACTCCCACAAATTAAAGGCCCGTTGTTGGCACGGGAGGATCCAGCGGATGAGCATGACCTGGACTACGTTGACAAGCTTGAGCTTCTTGTTCACCAAGGTTTTGACGCAGGATTGAAGTCCGGTAAGCTCTTCCAAATCACCCCATGATAGGCCCTTCTCTTTCCAAGAGGTGAGCCATGTAGGGAAGCCAGATCGGAATTTGGGGGCCGCTACCCATTTAGGGTCATGCGGCTCGGTGATGTAGAACCGCCCCGATTGCCGCCCCTTTATGGTATCCACGAAGGAGCCCTCGAGCCATAGGACGTTGGGCATCTTGCCCACCATGGCACCTCCGCACTCCGCTTGGTGGCCGCCCACAATCTTCGGCATGATATTGAAGGTCTTCAGCCATAAGCCGAAGTGAGGCTAGATGCAGAGGAAGGCCTCGCACATGACGAAAAATTCCGAGATGCTGAGGATGAAATTCGGGGCCAATTCGTGGAAATCCAGGCCGTAGTAGAACATGAGCCCCCGGACAAATGGGTGAAGTGGAAAACCTAGTCTGCGGAGGAAGTGGGTGAGAAACACCACCCTCTCATGGGGCCCGGGGGTGGGGATGAGCTGCCCCTTGTCGGGAAGCCGATGCGCGATGTCGCTGGACAAGTATCCGGCCTTCCGTAGCCTCTTGATGTGCCCCTCTGTGACGGAGGAGGCCATCCACTTGCCTCCCACTCCGGACATGGCTAGGGAAGGTTGAGGTGAGATGTGCGGACTTGGGTGCTGGAGCTCGAGTGCGTGGAAATGGATAAGCAAAGGAGGAAGTAGGCGTAGGTAAAAAAGGTGGATCCTTATCCCCTTATATGGACGGACGAAATAATGCGTCCCCACCAGCCTGGTAAAACTTGCTTATCTCCCAAGCGCCGTAATCAATGGCGCGGTTGGGTTACCCACGCCCGTATTAATGAGAATCCCGGAATAAAGGGACACAATCTCTGATTTGACAAGACGTGCCAAGGAAACCGCCTCGCTAAACGCGCTGAGGTGGGAGAGTAAAAACAATTCGAATAAAGGCTTCGCCGTGGTATGATGTCATGCCACTGAATACGTCAGCAGATTGAATTTGTGTAAATATTATTCTCTCTATGGTGGTATGTGGAACTTATTTTGCAGAGCCGGACACTATCCTGGTGTTCAAAATCTTCTATGAAGTATTCGGAGGAGGAACCCGCCTTGCAATGCCGAAGACAATATGCGTGCCGGACTCGTCGTCATTGAAGCCTGGTTCAGGGGCTACTGAGGGAGTCCCGGACTAGGGGGTGTCCGGATAGCCGAACTATCATCTTCGGCCGGACTCCTGGACTATGAAGATACAAGATTGAAGACTTTGTCCCGTTTCTGGATGGGACTTTCCTTGGCGTGGAAGGCAAGCTTGGCGATACGGATATGTAGATCTCCTACGATTGTAACCAACTCTGTGTAACCCTAACCCTCTTCGGTGCTTATATAAACCGGAGGGTTTTAGTCCGTAGGACGAACAACAATCATACCATAGGCTAGCTTCTAGGGTTTAGCCTCTCTGATCTCGTGGTAGATCTACTCTTGTACTACCCATATCATCAATATCAATCAAGAAGGAGTAGGGTTTTACCTCCATCGAGAGGGCCCAAACCTGGGTACAAACATCGTGTCCCTTGTCTCCTGTTACCATCTGCCTAGTCGCACAGTTCGGGACCCCCTACCCGAGATCCGCCGGTTTTGACATCGACACCTCACATTTGTATTGAGTGCCGAAGGGAAGTAGTTGGCGAACACCTTCTCATCTCTTCCCCCGGCAGCTTGAACAATGATGGTGTAGACGCTCAAGAACTCTGTCGGGTTCAGTTTCCCATCATACTTCTCAGGTATCTCTGGCTTGAACATGTAAGCGGACAACCAACGGACTTGCCGTAGCTCACGGGTGAAAGTAGGGCACCCAACCTCAAAAGGCAGGCACCCGCCATCTCCGAGCGCAGGCTCGTCGATGTCAGGGCCATC
Source organism: Triticum aestivum (assembly GCF_018294505.1). Lineage (NCBI taxonomy): Eukaryota > Viridiplantae > Streptophyta > Magnoliopsida > Poales > Poaceae > Triticum > Triticum aestivum. Next base: position 288,311,999 of record NC_057810.1, on the reverse strand, counting down.
GCACCCATTGGATAGGTGGTGGTTGTCACGGCGCCTCTCAACGACGACGCGTGCGGTTTCCCTCTGTCTGTTCTCCAGGGCTCGCTGTTTGCCTTAACACACTCGAGGGTCAGAAGAGGTGATCGAGACATCATCAGGCTCTTGATTTCATGGCTCCCGTGCTACTTGCCATGGCGGGGATTGCACCGTGGGGGTGACCCCCGCCATACGGTCTGCCACAAAAGTCGTTGTCATTGCCTGAGGAGGCCGCGATGGGCCAGCTCACTGTGATCCTTCCGCCTTGGTGAAACCAATCAGACTTTGGATGGTGGCTCGCCACTCATCCATCTGATCGGCTGCCGGCCGAAATCTCAATAGCAGTTGGGCTCGCGCCATGGCCTCTGAGGTAGTGCTTGGCATGGGCGATGATGATGTGGATCGTAGCATCGCCCAGCTCCTGATGGTGCCGGTGGCGGCCGCTCCACGTCTCATTGTTGCGAAACAGCCGCTTGGAGAGCTTGAGGGCCAGTGGCTCCATGGGCATAGTACCTGGGTTAGCCCATTCCGGGGGTGGCACGTGCCCTGCGGTCGCGCCCACGGCGAGGGAACCGGATGGTTGCGATTGGCCCCAGAACGAGTGCCACCACTGCGGCTATGCCCTTCGGGGAGGAGAAGGGGTTCAGACAATATAATCCCTCCATCCGTACCTCATGGAGCATGGCCATTGGGATGTTGCTGATGCTGTCCATCCCCGGTGCCTCCCGCCCCTGCGTCGGCCGTGGGGGAGGTGGTAATAATGCCTCCTGCGTCGACCACATCCCCTGTAGCGTCTGCATCCTCATGCGCCCCCGCATTCCCTGCGACGTTGACGGTAGCGGGCGGCAGAGCCTTTGAGGTGGACATGTGGTTTGCAGCTCCGAGCTTCTTTTTTGGCGCCATAGTCGTTGATGGAAATGGCGATGAAGATGATGCGCTATTGCTACCTCTTGAGCACTGCGTTGGTTTTCCCTTGAAGAGGAAAGGGTGATGCAGCAAAGTAGCGTAAGTATTTCACTCAGTTTTTGAGAACCAAGGTATCAATCAAGTAGGAGGCTCCACACACGTCCCTCGTACCGACACAAATAAACAAGAACCTCGCAACCAACGCGATAAATGGGTTGTCAATCCCTTCACGGCCACTTGTGAAAGTGAGATCTGATAGAGATAATAATATAAGATAAATATTTCTGGTATTTTTATGATGTAGATTGGAAAGTAAAGATTGCAAAATAAAGTAGATTGGAAACTTATATGATGGAAGATAGACCCGGGGGCCATAGGTTTCACCAGTGGATTCTCTCAAGATAGCATAAGTATTACGGTGGGTGAACAAATTACTGTCGAGCAATTGATAGAAAAGTGCATAGTTATGAGAATATGTAGGCATGATCATGTATATAGGCATCACGTCCGCGACAAGTAGATCGAAACGATTCTGCATCTACTACTATTACTCTACACATCGACTGCTATCCAGCATGCATCTAGAGTATTAAGTTCATAAGAACAGAGTAACGCATTAGGCAATATGAAATGATGTAGAGGGATAAACTCAAGGAATATGATATAAACCCCATATTTTTATCCACGATGGCAACAATACAATACGTGCCTTGCTGCCCCTGCTGTCATTAGGAAAGGACACCACAAGATTGAACCCAAAGCTAAGCACTTCTCCCATTGCAAGAAAGATCAATCAAGTAGGCCAAACCAAACTAATAGTTCGAATAGATTTGCAAAGATAAAAAATCATACGGAAAAGAATTCAGAGGAGATTCAAATATTTCTCATAGATAACCTTGATCATAAACTCATAATTCATCGGATCTCGACAAACACACTGCAAAGAGAGTTACATCGAATAGATCTCCAAGAAGATCTAGGAGAACTTTGTATTGAGACTCAAAGAGAGAAAAGAAGCCATCTAGCTAAAAACTATGGGCCCGAAGGTCTGAGGTAAACTACTCACAACTCATCGGAGAGGCTATGGTGTTGATATAGAGGCCCTCCATGATCGATGCCCCCTCCGGCGGAACGTCGGAAAAGGCTCGAAGATGGGATCTCACGGCTACAGAAGGTTGTGGTAGTGGAAATAGGGTTTCATGGTGCTCCTCGGTGATTTCAGGGTACGAGAGTATATATAGGCGAAGGAGGTCGGTTAGGGGAGCCATGAGGGTGGGGGGCTCGCCCACCCCCCTAGGGCGTGCCCTCTTGCCTCGTGGCCGCCTCGGCTACTTCTTGACGTCCACTCCAAGTCTCATGGATTGCGTTTGTTCCAAAAAGATCGTTCCCGAAGGTTTCATTCCGTTTGCACTCCGTTTGATATTCCTTTTCTTCGAAACACTGAAATAGGCACAAAAAAAACCCAGCAATTTGGGCTGGGCCTCCGGTTTGTAGGTTAGTCCCAAAAATGATATAAAAGTGTAGAGTAAAGCCCATAAACATCAAAAACGGGTAATATAATAACATGGAACAATAAAAAATTATAGATTCGTTGGAGACGTATCAGCTATTGATGCTCTCAGGTTCGTGTAAGGGATCCCCTACCTAGCGAGCCAAAGATGTCACGGGAAACCATGACCACCTACGGGGCCATGAGCCGCTTTTTGGTTTGGTAGGGGGATAGGCACTTTGTAGAAAGAGCAGAGAAGCGTAGCGCAGCGCGGTAGAGATCACACGGGCAATTTAACACAAGTCTGGGACGCCGTGAGGTGTAAAACCCTACTCCTGCTTTGGTGAATTGATGGTGGAAATATGGTGGCAAACATAGCGCACTTGCCTGGCAAGGTCTCCTCAGGGCGAGAGTGGCTACGTACATATGAATGTGTGATGGTCTGAATCATCCCACCCTTTTCTACGGTCGCCATGGGCCTCCTTTTATAGATTGAGGGGTCACCACAGTGGCAAATCAGTCTTTATGCACTAATTAGATATCAAAAAATGCTACCACACCTAACCTGCAAGCAGAGAGAGCGCATTAAATGCGTCGTCTACTGTCACATCACAGCATGCCCAGCAACCCTTACCGGGCTGTTTTGCCAGCTTTGCACCTGCTTGCTTGACATGTCTCAGGACGAGTGTCATATGGAGGTGTTTGTTGTAGGAAGTGGCTACCATGTGGCAAGAAGCAGCCACTTAGTCACTTACAGGCTTGACACTGCACTAATCAATGACTTGGGTCGCTTGTGAGGTGGAGTGGTGGCATGGCTTGACTTCGCTAGACCCGGCAGGCCTGCCGGGATGATCTGGTAGCTTGCTTTCGGGGCAAACCCAACCTTGCCAGGATTGCCTGCCCGACAGGTGTCGGCGTCCTGGATATGGGGGTATCCAGCCCTGCCTGCCAGCGGCCCACCACATGGCTCCATCGATGGCCTGGTACGGCCCAGCTTCAACATCAACACCGCAAGACCCTCGCGAGGCGGGCAAACGCCAAGGACCCCGAGGGGATCGGCCTCCTCAGGCTGGCTCCTGAGTGGCGGAGAGTTCTATGCAAGGTTACCTCACGAGGCTCAGCTGATGTGTGCCACGACAACCAAGGCCAGGCGGGCGCCAGGCAGGCGCAGAGCGCATGATTCCTCTTCAGTGCAAGGGAGGCAAGCCATAGGAGCGGAGTCTCGAGGAATCAGCCGAAGGTTTCCATTTCGGTGCAATGAGACCAAGACCACCAGGACGGTAGAACGGAGGTCATCCACGGGCCCACCGCAGCGTCACGACCAGAGGCTTTTCGCAGGTGAAGACTACTTTTGTCAGGATAAGTTGTACTACTTGTCCCATTTCAAATCCAGCCGTTGTGGGATCCCTTCCCGCCAATATTTGGGAAGAGGACCAAGGCCACTATAAATAGGACTAGCCACCACCATGGAAAGGGGGAGGGGACGAGAACAAGTAGAACTAGAACACACCACACCAGCTCAAGAACACCTCACCTCCTAAGGCTAGTTCATCCACTGTACTAGTTAATCCTCAGCCCTTCGAGGCAATCCACTAAAACGCTGGAGTAGGGTATTACACCACAAGGTGGCTTGAACCAAGATAAAACTATTGTTTCTTTGTGTTTCTTTGAACTTGACGTGCTAGGCTTAGGAGGATCGCGAGTAGGCAGGCTGGGTAGGTTGAGATATCTGTACGCACCCCAGAGTTCAAACCTCTCAAGGGTTTGCGGATCCCATAATCCGACATTTGACACCTCCATGGCCGACGCGCGCTAGGCTCGCACCGAGCGCCGGGCCGCAGTCGCCGCCTGCGTCGCTCAGACAGCTCTAGCGGGAGATGGCTATGCCCGTCGCGCTCTATCTCCGGTGGCTAACGCCACCACGGGCCCTGCCATTCACGAGCAGCAAGCTTCATCGCTGCACCCGTTGGTGCACCGAGACGGGTGCATCATTATCCCACGCGCGTTGCGGCCAGGCGGATGCGTAGGCTGCTCTGCTCATGGCACGGGAGCTCCTTCGCTACCACCCGGTTGGCGACCTCTACAAGGAGTGGCTCGAGCGGATTGCTGAGCTCGTCAGCGTCGTGCACAGGGGCTCCGCCGAGCCGGCTCGCTCGCTGCCTCAGCACCCACCTGGTGGTGCAACGTCCCCAGGGAGAAGAATGCATGCTTCCAACACCCCAGCACCAGGCCCGCGTGCCGCCGCAGAATGTGGCAGTGCGCGTGCACCAAGACTAGCTTCCACCCCCTAGAAGACCTCCGCTGGCCATGACAGGATGCCGCGTGTTCACTCCGGAGCTCTGCAACATCGTCTGGCCAAGCAAGTTCCATCCAGACCTGCCTCCACGTTACGGCAGCACCGCTGACCACGCCGAGTTCCTACGACTCTACGAGCTAAGCATCAAGGCGACCAGCGGCGACGAGAAGATCATGGCAAACTGGTTCCCATGGCCCTCAAGGATGGCGCACGTTCTTGGCTCCTGAACCTGACCGAGGGGTCAGTTTCTTCCTGGGAGGAGATGCACAGCCGCTTCATCGTCAACTTCCAGGGTACTCGCGACCGTCCGCCGGCTGCGGGCGACCTGCATCGCATCAAGCACTAACCAGGAGAGACCCTGCAGAAGTATATCCAGCGCTTCAACAACGTTCGCCTCAAGATCCCTAACGTGTCAGATGAGGCCATCATCTTGGCATTCACTGATGGCGTCCGCAATGTCAAGATGAAGGAGGAGCTCGCCATCCACGAGGATCTCTGCACTGCTCTAGAGATGTTCAACATGGTGAACTAGTGCGCAAGGGCTAAGGAGGGACGTCTCTCCCTCCCTGAGCTCCCTGATGCTAATCCAGAAGACAAGAAGACCAAGACCAAAGATGTGAAGCGCAAGGGGCCAGCCGTGTTTGTGGCCGAGCCAAAGACAAAGCGCGGCTGCGACCACCCCGAGTCATCCAAGAGTAACCGGCCGTTCTGCGTCTTCCACAATGTTCACAACCACAACACGAACGACTGCCAGGAGCTCAGGGCCTTCCGCGACGGACGCCTCGGTCAGCACCCCGAGCACAACGGTCGATGCTATGGTCGTGGAGGCGGTCGAGGTGGAGGACGCTGGGACGGGTGCGACCATCGTCAGGAGTGGAGTGACCAGCCTCGTGAGGACCGCTGGCAGGGCCAGCCTCGTGAGGGCAACTGGAGGGAGCAGCCTCGTGAGGAGCACCCTCAAGGCAACACAACTCTGCCTCCTCTGCCTCCACCACCAAGAAGGAATGAAGATCACCACCAGGACGAGGGGGCTGGGGGCTTCCAAGAGCCTCGGGCAATTTCCTGCCTCTTGGGCGGCTCACAGGCCGCAGCTTCCCACCGCATCTTCAAGCAATTCGCACGCGAGGTGAATGCAACGCTCCCCAAGCCTGAAGCAACTCGCCCTCTCAGGTGGTCCAAGTGCGCCATCACCTTCAACTCCTCTGACCAGCTAAAGTGTGCGGCCACGACTGGCGCGCTCCCCATGCTCTGCTCCCCAGTCATCAGCAACGTGGTCGTCACCAAGACTCTCATTGATGGCGGAGCAAGGCTCAATGTTTTGTTTGTTCAGATGTTCGACAGGCTCCAAGTGTCGTACTACTAGCTTCACCCAACCAAGACATTTTCAGGAGTGACCGACGGTGCTACACACCCGATAGGGCAGGTTCGCCTCCCTGTCACCTTCGGCGAGCACAACAACTACCACATTGAGCTCATCGACTTCGACGTCACTGACGTCCTCCTATCCTACAACGCCATCCTAGGGTACCCAGCACTGGCCAAGTTCATGTCGGCTATGCACCACGGCTACAACGTCGTCAAGATGCCAGGAAGCGGCGACGTCATCATGGTCGCCTGTCAAGAGAAGGATGTGGTATGCTCCCTCGAGCGTGCTTTCCAGTCTGCAGCGGTCGAGAACCCTGAAGACGGAGACGGAGCCCTCCCTCCTGAGGTCGCCCCCAAGATGAAGAAGCTGCAGCTGGGACAGGGGTCTCGTGAGGAACCATCGCTTGAGGATGCCGCGCTGAGCCTCGCGCCTCCGAGCGCGACACCATCACCCATCGCATACGGAGGTGCGCGCGGCGCCCCTCTCAAGCTGGGCTCGGGGGCTCTCCTTTGGAGGGCATCAAACCTAGCCAATGTCGCGAGGGAGGCGCTCGAGTACCATGTGGAAGCCCTCTTCAGAGCACGCTTCCCAGGAGAAGGCAGCAGGCGTGGGGCACCAGGCATTTAGGAGTTCATCAGCAAGGCAATCGAGGAGATTCAAGAAGGAAGGGTTCTGCAAGGCGATTGTCGCCTACCGCGAGGCGCACCTCACTGCCCCGGCGAGGGTAAGGAGTTCTGCGTCTCCATCGACATCCCCGGGCTCAATAGGGCCACGTCTCGACATCTCATCTGGCCATCTCGTGTCGGCCGCTGCGAGGGTCCACCTCACAGCTACGTCTGCATGCCCTTCGGCCTGCTGGGCGCGGCTGAAGCATTCTAGCGCTGCGTGAGTGACGCCCAGACGGCTTTCGAGGCCAGGCATCATCCGGTCCTGGCAGAGATGGAGGAAAACCTTTAGGTGCCTCCTAGTCCCTCTGAGCCTCCCGACGCTCGGCTCCAGGGCGGCTCATGAGGAGCAACTCCAGCGGCGCGCATTTTTGGCTACTTCAACACCTCGTCAGCAACGATTGTTGGGTGGTAGGTGCGACATATGCCAACGGATGGCTTATCATTGTGGGAGCCAGTAAGACATCGCCGGTTCCTGGAAACGGGATAAGGCAAAGACATGCACGCCGGCGGATCTTACCCAGGTTGGGGGCTCTCCGTGGAGATAATACCCCTACTCCTGCTCTGCGGGATCTCTGCATGATCACTAGATCGATAAGAAGCTACAAGAGGCTCCTTGAGGTGTTTGGTGGGAGGAGGAAGAAGGGCAGGACTAGCTCTCTTATCTCCCTATGGTAGTGCCTAAAACTCTCTGAGATCAACCCTTTGCATGGGTGTCCCTGGGGGTTTATATAGGCCTACCCCCTGGGGGTACAATGGTAATCCAGCTAGGTGCGGGCCCAGGCCATCAGCGTCTACGACTGCCGCCTTCTCTGCTGGCTTCTGGGGCCCGCCGACTAGTGGGTCCCGCCGGCTACCGGCCCGTTGGTCGACAGGCCGGCCCCATTACTTGGGGGATCTTGTCGGGGGCTGGTTACTGTTTCTTCGCCTCTGATGACGAGGGCTTTGTCAAGGTAAATATGGCTACAGTGCCGCCGCCTCGCGGGCTCCCACTGTAACCTTACCTCGTCTCGTTTGCATAATGGTGCGCGCGCCCCAAGGGGGGAGAAAGCCGGCTATAGGAAGCCGGCCCGGCCTTAGGCCGGCTGGGGGAGGGCGGACCGCCTTCAGATGTCTCTCTGACCGAAGGGTCCCGCCGCCTGTGGGCCGTACCGGCAACCCTTCGTGGATGGCGTCATGATCCGCGTGGCAACAGTGCCTCCCCGGATGGGAGATGGCCGCCCCGTACGGTGTACTATAGACATGCATGCTCCGGGATTCGGGGGTGGCAGGGTCCGCTGTAGCCACGCCCCATCCCATCACCGTTATGGGAGGTGGACTTTAGGATGCGGCCTACGGCCGCCTGCTTCTTGGAGTCGGCCCTTCATGGGCCGGCTTCTTGGAGTCGGTCTTTCATGGGTCGGCTTCTTGGGTGCTTCAATGCCCGATCGGCCCATTGTTTTTTCTGAGGGTCAAAGGGAGCCGGTTAGGATACCCGTGGTCATTTACTCTGACAGTAGTCCCCGAAGCTGGTTGGGCTTCGCGGCTGAAGGGGAAATCGAGAAGCTCGGCCAGTTTCCTATCCCGAGGAGCCGGCAGCTAGGAGCTGGCCTCCCTTGCGCGTGCCTTCTCGGCGAAGCCTCCTCAAAATCCGAAGGCGGGAACCAGCTGGCGTGCTAGCCAAGCGGCGGGCTGACCGTCCACCATCCGCACGCCATGTGGCACCCTTCGGCTGGAAGGGCCTGCCAGCCCACGCGCGTGACGGGATGCCGCCGCAAGCCGAGCCCTCCACTTTCGCGCCTCGGCCCGCGGGCGGATTGAAAGTGCAACTATCCCTAGGTGGTTTGGTAATTCATAACAACATATAGCTCATTGAGCTAATGCTATTCCAAGACTATTATTTCAGGAAAGCTCAATGAATGGCATGACATGGATGATGAAAGTGGATCCCTCAAAATACTAAGGACAAAGGATTGGCTCAAGCTCAAAAGCTCAAGACTCTTCATTTTATATTTTAGTGATCCAAGATCACATTGAGTCTATAGGAAAATCCAATACTATCAAGGAGGGATGAGGTGTTGCTTAATGAGCCTCTTGCTTCATGTGCTTTCTGATATGCTCCAAAACCCTCAGCTACTTTCCCACATCCACATATGACCTAAACACAAAGCCAAAATCGGTCACACCAATTCTTCCTATCTGGCGCCACCGATTCCAAAACTCATGGGCACTGCCACAAACCCTAAGCAAATCGGTCTTACCGATAGGGATCTCGGTCTCACTGAGATGGGATTGTAATCTCTCTGTTTCCCTTCGTAACGTTTCAGCCTAACCGAAGTGAGCGATCGGTCCCACCGAGATTGCAATGTAAACTCTCTGTTTCCTTTTTGTAACATTTCGGTCTCACAAAAAAGAGCAAATCGGTCCCACCGAGTTTACCTGACCAACTCTCTACAAGCTTATTACCAAATCGGTCTCACCGAGTTTGTGTAATCGGTCTTACCGAGCTTATGTGTTGCTCTAACCCTAACCGAATCGGTCTCACCGAGATGCATGTCAGTCCCACCGAAAATCACTAGCGCTCACTAGGTTTACTAAATCGGTCCGACTGAGTCTGTTGAATCGGTCCCACCGAGTTTGGTAAATTGTGTGTAACGGTTAGATTTTGTGTGAAGGCTACAAATACCCCTGCACCTCCTCTTCATTCGTGGAGAGAGCCATCAGAACCAACCTACACTTCCAACTTACCATTTCTGAGAGAGAACCACCTACTCATGTGTTGAGACCAAGATATTCCATTCCTACCATATGAATCTTGATCTCTAGCCTTCCCCAAGTTGCTTTCCACTCAAATCTTCTTTCCACCAGATCCAAAACCTATGAGAGAGAGTTGAGTGTTGGGGAGACTATCATTTGAAGCACAAGAGCAAGGAGTTCATCATCAACGCACAATTTGTTACTTCTTGGAGGGTGGTGTCTCCTAGATTGGCTAGGTGTCACTTGGGAGCCTCCGACAAGATTGTGGAGTTGAACCAAGGAGTTTGTAAGGGCAAGGAGATCGCCTACTTCGTGAAGATCTACCGCTAGTGAGGCAAGTCCTTCGTGGGCGACGGCCATGGTGGGATAGACAAGGTTGCTTCTTCCTGGACCCTTCGTGGGTGGAGCCCTCCGTGGACTCGCGCAACCATTACCCTTCGTGGGTTGAAGTCTCCATCAACGTGGATGTACGATAGCACCACCTATCGGAACCATGCCAAAAACATCCGTGTCTCCAATTGCGTTTGAATCCTCCAAACCCTTCCTTTTACTTTCTTGCAAGTTGCATGCTTTAATTTCCGCTGCCTATATACTCTTTGCATGCTTGCTTGAATAGTGTGATGATTGCTTGACTTGTCCTAAAGTAGCTAAATCTGCCAAACTCTAAAATTGGGAAAAGGTTAAGTTTTTAATTGGTCAAGTAGTCTAATCACCCCCTCTAGACATACTTCAAGGTCCTACAAGTGGTATCAGAGCTTTGGTCTCCATTTGCTTTGATTTCCATAGCTTTTGGTGGTCATAGCCTTGGTTTCACAACCTAGGAGAGTATGGCGTCTAGCGAGGGAAATTATCACCGTAGAGGTCCTTACTTTGATGGTACTAATTTTGCTAGTTGGAAGCATAAGATGAAAATGCATATTCTCGGACATAACCCCGCCGTTTGGGAAATTACTTGTATTGGCTTGCAAGGTGAATTCTTTGATGGGGGAGAACCGAACCGTGAAGCTAATGCGGAAGAATTGAAGATGCTGCAATACAACGCTCAAGCTTGTGATATCATCTTCAACGGATTGTGCCCCGAAGAATTCAACAAAATCAGCCGTCTTGAGAATGCAAAGGAAATTTGGGATACTTTGATTGATATGCATGAAGGTACCAAATTCGTCAAGGAATCCAAGTTGGATGTGCTCCAAAGTCAGCTTGACAAGTTCAAATGAAGGATGGTGAAGGTGTCGCTGAAATGTACTCTAGGTTTGCTCTTATCACAAATGAGATTGCCGGCTTAGGGAGTGAAGAGATGACCGACAAATTCATCATCAAGAAGATCCTAAGAGCATTTGATGGAAAGTATGATACCGTGTGCACATTGATCCAAATGATGCCAAACTACAAAGATCTCAAGCCAACGGAAGTCATTGGAAGAATTGTTGCTCATGAGATGTCACTCAAGGATAAGGAGGAACTTCACAACAAGTCAAGTGGTGCTTACAAAGCCTCAAGTTAAGCCCCCACATCATCAAGTGAGAAACAAACCTTCAATGAAGAATTGAGCTTAATGGTGAAGAACTTCAACAAATTATACAAGAGTAGAAGCAAAGAAAGAAGCTCCAAGTCAAGGTCTTACAATGACAAAAGATCTTCTAGTCGAGAGCGCAATTGCTACAATTGTGGGAGACCCGGACACTATTCCAATGAGTGTACGGCACCCTACAAAAGAAGAGAAGATTCTCCGAGAAAAAGGAGCAAAAGAGAAGAATCACCACCAAGAGAGAGGAGGAGTAGAGATGATCGTTATGAATGAAGACCCTCACGGAGAAGCAAGGATTCGGAAAGGAAGGACAAGTCATCAAGGAGCTACACAAAACGAAGACATCAAGCTCATGTTGGTGAATGGGTATCCAGCTCCGACTCTGACAATCACTCCGAGAGAAGCTATCACTCCGACTCCAAATATACGCAAGATGAAGGTGTTGCCGGTCTAGCACTTGTGTCAACCAACTCCTACGACATATTTGATTCACCAAATGAAGGTGTTGGAAGAAGCTTCATGGCCAAAGGTCCAAAGGTAACACATCCTGAGTATGTTGATTTCAATAGTGATGAAGATGACTTGCTTGTGGATGATGATTTACTTGTTGACAACTCTAGTGATGAATACTATGATGAAACGTCAATTAATCATGCTAATCAAGATAAAACGAATGACAATTATAAGGAGAATATTGAGCTTCTAACTAAAGAACTAAACACTCTTAAGTTGGCTCATGAAACTATCTTCGAAGATCATCGAGAACTTTTAAGGGCTCATGAGAAGTTACGCTTTGAAAAGCTCAATCTTGAGCAAGAGCATGAGTTCTTAAAAGCAATCAATGATGATCTCCGCAAGAAAATTTCTTATTACATTGCCAAGCATTTACTCTTATCTACTTACATGCCTCAAGTCAAGTCTAGTAACAAGTACAAGAAAGATACTTCCTCTAGTAGTAACAATAATAATGTCAAATCTAATATTGTTGCATCTAGTAGTTCTCTTGATTCCACTAATGATTCTCTTAGCCAAGTTGCACTTGATCAAGAAAATAGCTTATTGAAGGGAATTATAGAGAAAGGTGTTTACAAGAGCCTTGCCAGGAGTAAGCAATTCGAGGAAATTGTACGCAAGCAAGGAAGGCACCGGAAGAATCAAGGTGTTGGTTTTGAACGAAAGTTCAATGTCAATGGAGTAGAGTGGGAAGAAGATCAATATCCCAAGACGAAGTTTGTTCCTCAACAAGAGAAGTACGATCCTACTTCCTTCAAGGGAACACAAGCACAAGATGATCTTCCACCACAAGACCACAAGAATAAAGGCAAGGACAAGCTTCAAGAAGAGATTGATGCATTTGAAGAAGCACCTAAGGCCATGTTCAAGTGGGTTCCCAAGACTACGTCAAGTTCTACTTCATCAAGTACAACTACAACTCCAAGGATTCCCATCAAGATGATGTGGATCCCGAAGAAGAAGAACTAGAGGGTTCTTGAGGGTGACTCCGCCAACATTCTTCACTCATATCATTATGGCAAGAACAAGTGCAATCAACTTCCACATCTTGCACTAGTTCAAGGAGTCACAAACCCTCATGTTGGTAAGGCAAGGGACAAGGTAACCTAATGATTTCATGGACATCATCTTGTGTGTGCATCACTCTATGTCTATGGATATTCTTGTTTGTTCCTTGTGGGACTAACCCATGTAGGCAAGTTGAAAGTGCAACTCACTCCAAAGGATTGCTCCAAATGATCTACATCAACATTGAGCATCCACATCTTCAACACCTACATGAAGTCATCATCGACAAAACCTAAGGTTAGTTCATCCCTCTAAGGGGGGATCTCACATCTAGGGGGAGCTTAACTCTAAGAATTTAGTCAAAGCAACTCTAATGGTGTGAACACATCGATGCATTATGCAAAAGTGGTAACCCCACTTGAGCTTAAACTATGAGTATGACCTATGATCAATTGTTCTCATTTGACTCCTAAGTCAATATACTCATATATAGATGACCTAGTCATCGCCAATTGCTTGATAGATGCTAGAATTGGTTGTGCATGCTTTGCCACATATTTCATTTGCCATTTTATTGTGTGAGCATGTTGGTGCATATTTTACTCATTCAAGGACATCCACTTGTTGTTTTGGTTTTTAGTTTCTTTTCTTTTTGCCAAGTGGATGGACAAGAATGCCTAAGAACTTTCTCTAGCTATATATGCTTTCCTCATCTCAAACTCTATTCATGCTACATCACAAAATTTGATCAAGTCATATTCGAACCACTCTGTGTGAGGAGCACTCTGAGTCCCCGATTCGTCATAGACTTAAACTTCCAAAACCTCTTTGTGACTCTCGGTCTGACCGATTCCTCCATTTCGGTCCTACCGAGATCATTAAGTTGATTATAGTTTTCAATCTCGGTGCAACCGATTTGAACTTTTCGGTCACACCGATTTGCTGTAACTGTACACAGTTATGCCTCTCGGTGCCACCGAGTTGTTCCACTCGGTCACACCGACAGGGTCGGGCTATATATAGTCACGGGCAAAATTTTGGAAATTTCTCCGAACCCCTTCGCCCGCGCAATAGCTCGCTCTGCCATTGAAGGTCTCTGGATCGTCTCCTCGTCGCCAGCAGCCTCCAGTAGCTGGTCTCCGCCGCCGTCAACGGATTTCGCCCCCACCGTTGTTGCCGTAACGAGTCCACCGCCAAGTTAGGGTATGGACTCGATCTTTGTGCTATCCTCGTCTGATTCCTAGCACATTGTATTCTTATTGAATCTTGCCACGATTGAAACACTCTTATCCAGCCAAAGTAATCCGTAGAGTAGATTAGATTCAAAATTTTAGGGTTAGGTTTCTGCCGAAACCATCTCGGACCCACCGAGTTGAAAAACCCGGTCTCACCGATTTGGCTTATGCCATTGCACTAGTGACTCTCGGTCTGACCGAGAATTGCTAATCGGTGCGACCGATTTTAGGATTCTGTGAAACCCTAGCAGTCTCGGTGCCACCGAACTATGACTCGGTCCAACCGAGATAATCATTTTAGGTTCCAAAACTACTTCGGTATCACCGAGTTTGAAAATTGGTTGATCCGAAATGCTTTCTATGGAAAACTAAAACTGAATTTTTGAATCATTCTTTTGCAAAAATCTCTGCATTTTGTGATGCTCATCCATTCTTTCTCATCTATAACTCTTCACAGGGTCAGCAGTCAGCTTTTGCAGCATGTCAGACCAGAGTGACAACCAGAACAGGTCAGAAGAGCAGATGGACTTGAGTGACGGCACTACTCCCTCAACTACGGATGAAGGGAGTAGAAGCACTCCTAGCAACCTGCCTAAGGCTGCTACCAGGCAAAGGAGGAAGAGAACTTCAGACTCAGAGGATGAGGACTACAAAGCTGAAGAAGATGAGGCTACTTCCAAGAAAGTAGTGCTCAAGAAGGAATATGGCTCAGCAAAGAACACAAAGTCAGGCCTCAACTAGAAAGTTCCTGCCAAGAGGACACCAATGCCCAAATCCAGAAGGTCCACTCAAGTGCCAGCACAGACTGAACCTAAAGAGGCACCTGAGCAGAAAGTCACTTCTTCCAAAACCAAGAAGGTTCCCACTGGAGAGACTATGAAGTCCACCATAGAATCAGAGGATGAAGGTGCTCAGGACGAGAAGAAGAAGAGAGCAAGAACCACAACTGCTCAGGTTCTTGGAAAGCCCTCTATGAGAAGAGATGCAGAGGAAGAAGAGGTTGCTGCACCAGCACCAAAGGCACCCAAGCTTATGGGTGATGCTATAAGGTCAGGGGCTGCAACATCTAAGCCCAAGGAAGCACCCAAAGCTGCCTCCAAGGCCAAGCAAGTACCAATGAGGAATACTAGGAGTATTCCAGCTGCTAAGAAGAACAAGGATCCAGTGCCAAATGTTGCTGAAGAAGAAGATGAAGAAGGTCAGGTCCTAAGGAAGCTCAAGCCCAAGATACCAGACCACAATGATGCCCATCCTGTGGCTGAGGACATGAGGATCAGGAAGGATTCAGGGCTGAGGCTGTGGAGGATGGAAGATCCATATGCTTCAAGGAGAAGAACTGCTGTTGACTACAGGTTCCATACAAAGGAACAACATGACTTCTATGAGACAATTCTATTGGATAAGAAGCCCATAGTTTGTGATATGAGGTGGGTCGACTGGACCTACATCAAGGACAATGAAGAGTACTATCCTGGAGTGCAAGACAGCTTTGTTGCTTGTGGAGTTGCTGATTTTGTTGGAAAAAAGCTCACCCACTGGAATGATGAGCTTATCATGCAATTCTACTCCACAGCACGCTTTTATCCAGATGGAAGAATTGTTTGGATGTCTGAAGGTACAAGGTACCAATCCACTGTTGAAGAATGGGCAAGTCTGATAAATGCCCCAAAGGAAAATGAGGATGACCTGGACATTTATGCGAAGAAGAAGATGGATCACAATTACATGGCTGACATGTATAAGGAAATCCCAGACAAGGCAGTTGAGACTCACAAGTTTGGATCAGTCCACTTTCTGCTGTCAGGGTTGCCAACAATCAATTGGATTCTGAGGCACACTCTGTTGCCCAAGTCTGGTGACCATAACATGATCAGAGGGCATGCCATCAACATTTTGCATGTGTTTGATATGCCACAAAAGTTCAAAGTCATGAGCCTTATGATCGAAACCATAAAGAGGACTGCAGCAGATCAAAAGAGGAGCTGTGGATATGCCCCTCAGATTCAGGAATTGATAAACTCAAAGATGGGCACATGGAAATATCAATTGGATAAGGAACACTTTCCACTTTATCCAGACTTTGAGGACAATGAGGTTGTCATGAATGAGAATGACCCATCATCAGTTCAAGCTCAAGAGAAGAAGGAGAAGGCAAAGAAGGAGAAGGCTGCCAGGATACCAACTCAAGAGGAGGCATCTGAATATTTCTTGAAGAACAAGCAGGAGCAGCTTGGTTACTTGATAGGATCAACACTGAGGATTGAGAAGGGACTGGACACCCTCACTCAGAATCAGGAGAGCTTGGAGAGAATCATGGAACTCAAATTCCATGACCTTGATGTCAAAGTAACTGAGATTCAGTTAGTTGTGGAGCAACTGCAGGATGATATGCAGGAGAAGTAGGGCAAGACTACCACAAATGTGTTTGCCAGAGTGCCAAGATCCCAGAGGTCAGTTGCAGGGCTAGTGACAGACACTAGAGCAACAACTTCAGCACCAGCTACTGCCATGTAACACCCCGGATGTAACTTTCCATATTCGTAACTCCAACTCTTTCCATTTTCGGCTATGTGCTATGGTATTCCCTCCGTGGTGGGGTTTTGTCTTTTGTTTTGCATTTTGTTTATGTCATGCATTTCATATCATGTCATCATGTGCATCTCATTTGCATACGTGTTCATCTCATGCATCCGAGCATTTTCCCCGTTGTCCGTTTTGCATTCTGACGCTCCCACATGCACCAGCGCACCCCTCTTGTCTCTTTTCCGTGAGCGGATGTTAAACGTTCTCATAATGGACTGAGGCTTGCCAAGTGGCCTGGGTACACCACCGTAGACCACCTGTCAAGTTTCGTGCCATTTGGAGGTCGTTTGATACTCCAACGGTTAACCGGGTAACTGCGAAGGCCTCTTTTGGGTTGCAACCCAACACCCCTCCAAAACAGCCCAATAACCCATCTAAGTCACTTCCATATCCATCGCCGTTGGATCACGATCGTGTGGGCGAAAACCGCACCTCATTTGGAGCTTCCTAGCTCCTCCTACCTATAAAAACACCCCTCCTCCCGAAATTTCGGGTCATTCCACCCCTAACCCTAGCAGATTTGTCCCCGCCGCCACCGGACACGTCCGGCCGCAGCCGGACACGTCCGGGTCGCCCCGCCGCCGTCCCGGAGAGCCCGCA